>NC_055959.1:27914997-27917497 GCF_018492685.1 Alosa sapidissima
ATTATGATGAGCTTTGTAAAAAACTGACTGAAACTGATCTGAAAATATTCTGGTGAACGACATTTTCTTTAGATTTGAGGGTGGAAGAGCTGCTCCACATTTTGTTTCTTGATTTTGTTTTGTTTTATTTTGTTTCTTTATTTTGTTTGTTTTTATACAATGGTTATACCCAATGGTAATGTCAGATAACTCTGTGGATTATATGAATGAAACAGTAGTTCAATATAACACGCGTCTGTTTTGTCCGGTATAAATGCTAATCTTCATTTCCTTATCACAAGGTTCATGGAGTGCTTGATGTCTGGCTAGTCCCTTGGCTCCTTCCTTTGAGGCTGGAGCAGGACTTGACTTCTGACCACTGACCTTATGCAAGGGGTCAGCGTTGATGTGAGATGAGATGGAACGAGGCTCACCTTTAGGGCTGATCTTGCGGACCTCTTCCACGTAGTCCTTTGTCCGGTAGTCGATGGCGTGCGTGACACCGCCCTCGGTGATGACCTCATGCTTGCTGGCTGACGCCGTGCCGAACACAGTCACGTCCTTCACCGTACGGCACATCTGGGTGGCAGCGATCCCCACCCCACCTGAGAGAGGTGAAGGGAAGGAGAGAGAGAGTATTGGGGGGGGGGGGTGCAGGGAGAGAGAGAGATTTGGCATTTAATTTCCCATTATTGAATCACATGTGTCAAGGCCTCCTTAAGGCTATGTATTGTGTGTGTGTGTGTGTGTGTGTGTTTGTGTGTGTGTGTGTGTGTGTGTGTGTGTGTGTGTGTGTGTAGGTCTGTGTGTGTGTGTGTGTGTGTGTGTGTGTGTGTCTGTGTGTATGTGTGTGAGTGTGTGTCTCTGTGTGTGTGTGGCATGTAGGACAGAGAGGAGAAAGAAAGAGAAATTGTTGTCTCCTTAACAACAACCACAGAATGAAACTCAGCTGATGACAGTGACATTCAGTCTACCCGAGCAGGTGATTGTGTGAATGTGATTGGGTTGAGTGTCCATGTATGGCTGTATGGCTTCAATTAAATGTTATTTGCACTGTTTACTGTCTGCGACTCCAAAAGGAAAGATGCCTCCATCTTGATGAGAGGCGAATGGGGACAACGCACCACACAATCACATTACTGCTGCTACTCAACATTCACAAACATTAATGCTCATACACATGCGTGCGCGTGCACACACACACACACACACACACACACACACACACACACACACACACACACACACACATTGACTAAAGGTTGACGGTTGAAACCCTGTAAAGGGCAAGGTTTATCTGAGGCTAGTATAAATCTCTCTCTCTTTCTCTCTCTCTCTCTCTCACACACACACACACACACAGCTGACTGACACACACACACACACACACAGACACACACACACACACACGTGTCGATACACTCCCTCTTCCCTCTACGCTTTGAATGCCAGAGGTGAGCCAAGTTTCTGTTGCCATAGAAACTTGCTCTGCCAAAGCCACCATTTTCTCTCCATACAACTCTCAACAAATCCACAGGTGTGCATGCATCAGACTGCGTATGTGTTCTAGTGAGAGCAGTAGAGAGAGAGAGAGAGAGAGAGAGACATTGGCACACTCCTCCCTCCTCTGTCAGTGCCCCTCTCCAACTGCCTCCTGGTCATTTCCCCAGCAGTAATGAATGTATGGATGGGCAGACAAGGGGATATTGGGGAGGTCAGCTGCCCTTGTGACTGTAGAGCCTCCATCACAAGATCAGCTGTAACACTGCCAATACCCCTCCCGACACACACAAACGCACGCACACACGCACACACGCACACACACACACACACACACACACATTCTCACGCGTGCACACACACACACACACACACACACACACACACGCACACACACACACACATTCTTTCTCACTCACCCTTGCATTATTCACATGCTGTCTTACCTCTTACCACTGACACTTTTAAAGGAACATGCCAAGTTCTAGGAAATAAGCTCTGTGCCTAACTCACTAATTCACTGAAAGTGGGTTACACCAGTTAGCCTGTACCTCCCTTTTACTGTAACTATAGGCTAGCTGGTGTAACCCACTTCCAGTGAATAATGCTAAGCTAAGCTAACGGTGTCAACCTGGGTTATTGCACACACAGAGAATAGGGGGTTATGTATCATCTTGTCTAACTCTGGGACAGAAAGCAAATAAGCTGAATTCCCCCAAAATTGGCATATTACTTTAAAGCAACACCAAAGAACTTTTCCTCTGTCGCACGCATGCTATTTGTTTATCCAGCAACGGCTTTGCAAATAACGATGTCCATAGACAAGGTAGAATATGTTGCATGATTTTATGAAAGTACGATGTATTGCAACATCATGCAAGTCAAATTTGTAGTTTCTTATGTCTCATTTCATCGAACTACAGATCCACTACCCGATCTGGCAAACGTACATAGTGCGGTTATAGCCAATAGAGGGCCGCGAAGCAAATGCAGAAGTGCCGTTCACCCTTGATGAACCACT
>NC_055959.1:27922497-27924997 GCF_018492685.1 Alosa sapidissima
TTTTTTTCAGTCGCTAACATACGTTTGTACCTCTGCTTCTGCAATGATATCAGTTCAAAAACAATATGTCTCAGCTGATAATAAACAAACAATTCATTAATTAACACACAACTGATTTATGTTTGGTAAATTGGGCCAACCACAGCTAATTCCAGTCTGGCTTAGACTCAGTGGCAGGGGTTATTTTGTTCTATGACACTGACACAGTAAAAGGAGGACTTTGAGGAGTAATGTTTTTAGAAACAGAAACAGAAACAGAAAGAGACAAACACTGTAATGTCTGGACAAGGAAGAATAAGAGCAAGGGGCCCAGGGAGAAGAGCAGGCCCAGTGAGAGATGCAGTGAGAGGTGCAGGAGCAGGGCCAGAGAGAAGAGCAGGCCCAAGAAGAGGGCAATGTAGAGGTGTAAGAATGCGTGGTGGTGGCATTCCATTTGGCTGCAGGAACTGTTGTCAGTGGTGAAATTCGTGACACTATCATTGCCCATGTAATCAATGTGATGTTGATGAAAACATGTGGCCTAACCCAGAAGATCGAGATTAGATACTGTACAGTAATTTTGTGCTTTTGTTAGCTCCCCCCTTTTTATCTGGGCTTTTTGCTGTTGTTTTTTTGTTCAGAATGCTTGTGTGTTTCATGGATATTTTGTTCACAGTAAGCATTGCAATACTGTAAAACTTTTTCTGTTCTATCATACTGTAAACAGTATTTCTATTGTACCTCCTGTAGCAACCAGTAAAGGAAAACAATGATTTGCTTTTTACTGGAATGCTTTTGAATGTGAACATAACATGTGGACATACAGTTTCCAACCAAGAAACTTAGTGTAACAATTGCATACAAATACCTGTAAAACTGAAACACAAAAGTCTATGCAGTTTTTGTAATGTCAACAATAGCCAGTATTTTGGAACCTGGTGTACTTTAATTGACTGCATGTACCTTGTGAAGTGAAAACAAGTGTTATTCTTTGACAGAATAATTTCATTTTGAGTCAGATTTCCAGTGCTTTGGTAAAGTTAGTCTGTGCAGAGAAAGATGTGTTAGTATATTTAACAAAATGTGTTTTTGAAAAGGAAAATTATCCATTTGGCCAGTTGTGTTTTGTAGGTGTGAGTCTAGAAAAATAGTTTAGAAAAAGTATCTGGAGTATGGGTAAGCGCTTGTTAGCGATTGAAAACTGTAAGAGCGCTGCATGCTATGACACTATTCAAATGGTATTAAGAGAGCTGCATGCTATGACACTATTCAAATGCTATTAAGAGAGTTGCATGCTATGACACACTATGCTAGCTAGATATCTGTATTGACACAATTAGCCAACTGGCATCAGGTAAATAGCACACTGACTGATGCTACATATAGTAACAGCACTACATTAAAACTTCATTGGTGTGACTAAGACACTCCATCTTGCAGCGATTAAAACCTAAAAGTTGGTGCAACAGTGATGTCTCCTGTTAGCTATTTCAAAATGTTCTACAAGGGAATCAACATAATCACCGTTGTGTAGTTGAACTATTCTCCCCTCAGTGATTTTGTTACTAAGTGATTTGATATACAGCTACAACAGAGTTGGAAATTAACTTTTAAAAATGCAAACATCTACCAGACACTGACAAATAGTCAAATTCACTGGCCACTCAGTAGTAAATTATTGTCTTTGAAATTTCCATTCCTGAGCCAGTCAGGTTTAAAGGTGGGGAATACAGAATGAAATGAGATCAGTGGAGAGGATCTTCATAGTGAGATCACTATCACGGCCCTGGCCCTTGTCCATCTTTATAATCTCTCAAGGAGCCTTTAGGGATTTGAGCTTTGACACTCAGACACACACACAGACACATACACACACACACAGACACACACTCTCACACACACGCACGTTGTACAGACACTAGCACCACCCAAAAATTCCAACAACAATACGTTTCGCCACAAGAAGAGACCCAGAGGAGAGCAGCGGAGAGAGAGAAGTGTTTTGCAGAGTGGACACTGAGGCAGCTGCAGTTCTGTGTAAGCCTATCACCCCCTCTGGACCCGGGTGTGTTGCGCACATAGCCACACTGTAAACGGTGACAGCCCTGCAGCCCTGCAGCTCTGCACCGCACTACACCACTGCACCTGCTAATCTGACAGAAACAGACTCTCCCACTCCCACGCACACCTGGCTGGCCAGAAAACAACCTTACTGTAAATGAAAACACACACCCACATGCATACACACACTTAAACACACACACACACAACTGAAATGCTCTAACACTAAGGACAAAGATATGCACATGCAAATATAACAAGATGTATTACACGTTGCCGTGAAGACAAAAGTACACACACACACACACACACACATACACAGAGAGAGAGAGAGAGAAAGAGAGAAAGAAAGAAAGAAGCCAACCTGCAGCCATATGGACGAGCACACTCTGGTTGGGGCGCAGGTGTCCGAAGTCGAACAGCATCATGTAGGCAGTGATGTAGTTGACAGGCAGGGCTG
>NC_055959.1:27927497-27949997 GCF_018492685.1 Alosa sapidissima
CCGTGAAAATCGGTACAATCTGACAAGTGAGCTTCTAGAGGAAATCTGTCTTCATCCACCATACAGAGATACACTGTACAAACACAACCACACAGGCACCCACCCACACACCAACACTCAAGGACCAGGGATTATTGACATATGCAGCTACCCCCCCACCCCCTGCTCACCACACACACACACACACACACACACACACACACATTTTATTCAGCTGAGAAGGCATTACTGAAGGCCAAATGGCTGACTTGTGACACTGCTGCTCATACAATGAGTCCCTGCGTTTCAATATCCTGCTCTCTCCTCCTTTAGTCATTCTTCTCTAGCTGTCCATCCCCACCCAAACTACACGACTAGCGGCTCAATAAACCTGTGGTCTCCACGTCAAGCCAACACCCACCTTACCCATAGGAAGCCCTAATCAATAGTCGTGTCAGCAGAGGAGAATCACTACACGCACAAAGACACTAGGAATGTAGACACAAACCAAAGCTACTTTACATCCAAAATGAATGTTGACGATTATACATGAATAGCCATGTAGAACTGTATGAAAAGCTTTCACTACAATGAGACTGCAGAACAGTGAACTATAGAAATGGACTGTGTCCATCTTTGAGTTGGCCGAGTCTGTCAGACTGTTGTTTATGGCTGTCTGTCAAATCGGAGAGAGAGAGAGAGAGAGCAACACATACACCATAAATGCAAGCGGAGGGAGAACGAGAGAGACAGAGAGAGAGAGAGAAAGAGAGAGAGATGGACAGAGAGGAGAGGAGAAAGAAAGGGAGACAGAAAGAGAAGGAGAGAGATGGACAGGGAGGGAGAGAGGGAGAGAGAGAGAGGCAGAGAGACAGAGGTGGAGGAAATACCACACTGACAATGTGGGACGTAGCAAGATAATTGAGAACAGATGTGTCTTAAAGCCCTGATAAAAACAACTTGAACTCACACACACACACACACACACACACACACACACACACACACACACACACACACACACACATCTAAATCTAATGGAAAGTCTGTTATGAGAGACACATATCTGTGTCTCCTTAACTGGGTCTCCCATGCTGTGTTATTTGAAGTGATATCATGGGCCTTTTAATGCCCTAGTCCTTGTACTCTTGTCTCATCCTCTGACCATAGAGATTAACACCACACACACACACAGATAGAGAAACAAAGTGGTACTGCAGTATTTGGGAGTATGTAGCCAGATACATTTGAGAAAAAATACCAATACATAACTATGCACATGACTTGTGTGTGTGTGTGTGAGAGAGAGAGAGAGAGAGAGAAAGAGAAAGAGAAAGAGAGAGAGAGAGAGAGAGAGAGAGAGAGAGAGAGAGAGTGTGTGTGTGTGTGTTGGGGAAGGGTGTGTGTGTGTGTGGGGGGGGGGGGGGGGGGGGGCTAGCACATTGTCTCATAGAGAGAGACTTGAGTGATGACCTTTTAATCCAATTTGACAAAAGGAATGAATGGGGGCAGGATTATCTTGTAAATAACACTATCAGTCAGCATCTTACACAGCCCTACCACTACCACCAGTGAGGAACACAGCATGCTAGACACACACCAATCCATTCTCTGAGCCAGAGATTACCAAGGTCCTTCTACCACCACAAGGCTACACCACGAAAGTCCATTTGCTGTTTTGGTCTGATCTTTTCAGAGATAATCCAGAGAGAGAGAGAGAGAGAGAGAGAGAGAGAGAGAGAGAGAGAGAGAGGGGGAGCTTTTTGCCATGAGCTGTCGCCATGGATACGAAGTAAGGACCACTTACTCATGACTCATCGTGTGAGACAGTGAGAGGGGGATATGGCTATGGTACCCATCGATGGCTCTCTAAATCCTGTGTAATTGATGTAACTAATCAAAGTGTTGAAAATGCAATGGCCCCAAAATTTGTTATAATGCACTTTGGCTAAAGCTATGGTCTGCCCAACCTGTCTGTGACTGATTCTTTAGGCCTACATAGCAAAATAGTCTAATATAAAACAAATCGACAGGACTATAACACATTTCAAATATCTGCCTCTTATCATCAAAACGTTAACCTTTACAGACGGTTATAACCTCCTAGTTTTATTAGGCTGCCCCCCGGTCTCTTATAAGTGAAATTAGGGAGGCTCCCCCGCAGTCACAATGCGCGGGGTGAGTGACAAAGAACGTGTAGGCTACAGCAGTTTTTATTTTCTGTCTGGACAGTCTCGCGCCTCGCCCTTTTCTTTGGGAGATAAATGCGTGCGTTGCGTGCGTACGTCTGCGTCTCTGTGAGTGTGAATGCTTGTGTGTGTGTGTGTGTGTGTGCGCGCGTGAGCTTTAAAACAAAAGGCGCCGGTGACAGCCACCACGCGGGCGCATCACACACCCCTCCCTTATTCACGATAGGTTACAAGTGCGTTATTGTGCCTATGAATCATGGTTCATTTAGTCGACATTCAGCCCATTCAAAACATTTTAAGTAAATAATGTATGTATTTGATAGAACCGTAATTAAGTACTCTACTTTTTGGCCAGCTTGTTTGCAGAGCCAGACATGCACTCGCTCTCCGTCTCACCAGTCACCCTTTTAGTACTTATTCCCATGGGTGTGACTCCCTCTCTCGGAGCTGTCAATCTAGGTGCGCACCAACAGACAGCTTGCATCCTGAGCAGCGCGTGTGAGGGGGGGAAGCAAAGGGCGCTGGCCGGCTGGCTCTTGACACCGTCCAATTCGATGCCAATTAAAGGTGCCCTAGTGGAATGGCCTCGCGCAATAAATAATGGGGAGAGGCTGGAGGCAGGGGGAGGCGTTGGTTGTAACTTTCCACTTGTTAAGTCAAAGCCGCGATGATGGACGCGCAAGCCATGGTGCGTCCGGTCATCCGTTAAACGTTTAGCGACCCTTTATGCACCAATAACTCGTACGGAGTAATTTAGAGATACGGTTAACCTAGGTTATTGTGCCCACAATTGATCACAATGAGGAGCACATGCAAACCGGCTAGCCCATTTAGGGTAATTCATCTAAAGTTGATTGAACAAAATGTGTTTGAAAATATTAACACTAAGAGCCATTACTGACCATAACTGAGTAACAAATCATCAAATCAAATCCTGTCACGCCCCAAAAAGGACCGATGGCAGTAATGGACCGCTTTCAAAGGAGATGCAATGAGAATCAGATCTTTAGAAATTGGCCTGTACCATTACCTATGAATGCAACGTGGCATTTTCTGAGTAAACATAGAAAAAGCGACAGAGAACCGTAGTCTAGTCTACTTACTTTCCTATCCGTCACTTCTTCCCCCACAGCCTCGATTATCCCAGAGCACTCCATCCCAGGCGTAACGGGCGGGGACGGGAGCCGGTCGTACAGCCCTTGGCGAGCCATAAGATCGGCGAAGTTGAGCCCGCACATCTTCACCCGCACCATTACCTCGCCGGCCTTCAGGGCCGGTTTCCCCTTCTTCACCTGCAGCTTAACTTTATCGTAACCGCCATACCCAGTCAGGACCAGGGACCTGTAGGTGAAAGCCTCCTCCTCTGGCGCCTTCTCGGCCGCTGCTGGGGCGGCTGCAGCCTCAGTAGCGGCGCTGGCGGGCGGAGAGTCTGGCTTGGTCTCCGCTTTCGGCTCCTCAGCGGGTTTTTTTGTCTCCTGGTTTTTCTGCTCTTCGGCGTTTTGCTGCTGAGCTGGTGCGTCTTCGCCAGACATTTTCAGAAGTGTACGTGGGACTATTTAGCAGCAGGAACACTGAGGTGGTTAGATGTTCTTTATCTTTTTCAAGTCTTTCTGAATTAATTTCAGACGCGCGTCTCTGTCTCTGATAAACTTAGTTAAACAGATAGACAAAAGAAAGAATAGGCTGTAAGAATAGCTGTTTCTCTTCTTAATCAGCGCCAAGTGCGTTAGTCAGAAGACTACAGGAAAATAGCGGACACTGTGCGACGCCTTCTGCACCCGAAGGTTGACAACAGAACTCCGCGTTTTCACAAAGAGTGTATGAGTCTGTGCGTCTATATAATTGTGTGGGACGCGATTGGGGTAGTCTAGAAATCCCGGAAACCAGATTCTGAAGAGGATCGGCATTCATTTGCCAGACACGGTATATGCAGGGACCTGCCCATCCAGCTTGGAGAAAGAATATAGCGTAGTTTAATTAATATAATATTATTATAATATGATATAATTACGTTTTTAAGATACTTGCCTAGAAAGAGGATTGGTCATTGTTTTTGTTTTTTTATAAGCAAAATTATATAGAATATGCCACATATAGATAAAACATCCAAGAAATGGCTTTAAAAGGCTTATCTTTCATTTCTGAGTGCTAAAAATATAGCTTAAGAATAGCACTCTCCTTGAATAATGTATGCCAGGACTTCTGTGTGGGTGACTTCTGGTTTCACAGGAAATGTCTATTTATTCCTTCTATTCCTCATGACCTGAATTGGTACACAGTGACTTCCAACATGAAAGAGTTGTGAATCAGACTCTCTATTGCTGTATACATTCACCTTCTGTATATGTCTTATGTCTATTAGCTCCCCATTTCTTTCTCTTGTCTAAATTGTAGATTTAGATTAAGGACTGAAAGGAAAACTTTCTGAGCACCTCTGTTTATAGATACTATGGTGTGCAGGAATGGGGGGCTTTCACACCTTCCCATTGTCGCTTATGGCTGCTCCAAGTACTCTACACTTGGAGCAGCCGTAGTACACTATTCGATTAGCATAACATTTGGTCAGGTGCAAGGTGGGGTCCTCGTGATTAGCGACCGTCAAGGAGGATCAGCCCGTGTGACCTATACATCTACTACATATTCATGCAGAGTTAGAACAAGAGGTCACATCCCCTTTGTAACATACTTAAGTATAGGTTATTTCCCTGTTAAGTTAGAGATATGGGTGAATCTTCTGGGTGAAGCTTGTTTCTCTCCCTTGATGCGCATCACTGAAAAAATAAAGTCTGTTTCCTGATTGACCATCATCCTGACTGAATTTCCAGATAACTGTGGTAGAAAAATGCTATCAAACAAAACCCTATTATACCTACTTACCTACTCACACACACACACACACACACACACAGATAAATACACTGTATTTGTCAATCAATCACACAACATTGTCAATAAATCACTCAATGTCAATCAATGCCTCTTGAGGATACTAGGCAGTAAAAGTATTCAGTATATCAGTAGCTAGTCAAAGGTGAAAGGAAAGGAAACAGTCTGGCAAGAATAGGAAGTGAACATACATGGCTTTTTTGGTCCTTCTGCCTACACACACACACACACACACACACACACACACACACACACACACACACCCTGCCTCATGGTTCTGTTGCTCAGTGACTAGTGCTGTGTATGGTGTATCACATGGTGTGAATTGAGTTGTAAGTCAGAAAAAACGATCTGTCACAACAAGACCTTACGTTTCCTGTGTGCACAGATGTAACAGTGGGACATGGCCAGTGTGATAATAATGGTGTGTGATAGAGAGATATTTTCCACTTCAGGTGCTCTCTTTTCTATTTGAACTGATCACTTTGTGAAATTCTTCCAGTGTGATGAAATGCATGTCCACCTTTTGAGCATGGAAAACGGAGACAGACATTGCCAAAAGTTTTGATTATGTTGCCCTTTGGCAATGGCTATGGGTTACTCATGTGACTGCCATTTATTTGGAGGTTAGAAGGCTAGAAGGAGGTTAGAAGAACTAGGTTTGAAGCCTAGTGCAGCTTCAAGCTTGGAGTCGGTTCAGTTCACCTCCACTGGGAGATCCTGCAGGAAACAATCTATCACATGGGCCTTAACAGGCAGATCAATAACCTCGGACAGTAAATGAAAGCACAGACCTTAATTATCATTTTGGAGTAGGCTTTATTCCTTATTTATAAACATATTAGCTTCATGTTTATTTGAGTGGATCCATTAGTGCTACTGTATCTAATGTGGAGGTATCACAGACACATGTGAGCTGCTTCTTCACCAGATTTCAGCTGAAGTGGGTTAGCTACTGTGAGTAATGTGGAGGAGACCATGGCCTTGAAAACACAGGGATTTGAACACACTCGCGCACACACACACACACACACACACACACACACACACACACACACAGACCCAGACACACACACACACACACACACACACACACACACACACACACACACACACACACAGGCAAATTGAGTTGTGATGAGAGCAAGTGGGTGCATACATGTATTTGCACACACAGAGACACACATAATGTCACACAGAGTCTCTTGAGGATGCAAGCTTGAGCATGCCAGACCCTAGGAGAATTACTTACTGCAAGTATCTAGTTCACCTTACACTCTCTGTCACACTCTCTCTCTCTCTTTCTCTCTCTCTCTCACACAAACACACACACACACACACACACACACACACACACACACACACACACATTCTTGCAGTGTATTAAGATTTGTGTCTACATATTAGCTTAACAAAACATCATGGCTTGTGCAATTTTGTCTGCAACTCAGAGGAGCAGCATGGGTATACTGTTTTTTTGTTTTGTGTATGAGCAGTTTGAACTTACCAACCCTCCCTAAATCAGAGCCCCAGCAGGGTAAGGGCCACTATTAGGCCTGATTGCATCAGCCCATCAGGGACTTGCCATCTGAGTGACAGTATTAAGAAATGTGCCACTGCCCAACAGTATATCTCAGCAATACAAAGTGAAATGCAATTACTGAAGTGGTGGAGAGGAAATTGGAAGTACTCAAAGCCTCCCCCATCAGACATTTGGAAATATCCAGGACCAATGAAGTCCTCAGAAGCTTTGGAAAATAAAGAACAGCATCTGTCCTCTATTGCCATCTGCTGTTGTAAAATTGAATCACGTTAGAGCTTTAGGGTAATATTACTGTACTTTCTTATGAATAGTAAATAGTATAGAAGAAAGAAAATAAAGGAATGGAAATCATAGTTGAATTGTGTTCAGTTATAGGAGATTTCAAAAGGGGATGATGGAGGATGAATGAGGAAGCCTATTTAAGACATGGAAGGAGGGAGGGGGCATGGGAGAGTAGAATACCTTTAAACCCCTTTAAAGCCATGAGTCATGGTCACGCTACAGTGATTAGTCATGATAAGAGAAGATGGTGTTTGGGAAGTGCATGATGCAACTGTAACAACTGAGGTACGTCTGCGTGTTTCCTGGCATCCTGGTCTCCTGTTTCTCAATCTCTTTCCTGTCTCTGTTCTTACCTCCTTTATTCCTTTCTGTCCTATAATACTGTATGCTTAATGCTTTACTTAGGTGACTTATGGGGTGTTGGATTTCAATTGCTCAGAGACTTTGGTCATGATAGTACAAGCACCAAGGTTTTGCACCAGTCAGGTGCTAGTATAAGGGTGGGTTCACCTTATCCGATGTTTAAGCATCAGTGCTGAGGGATGAATTGTGTACTCGCTGAGGAATGCCTTCTGAATATTATAAGCCATTGTGTAGCCTAGGGAAAAAACACCCAGCTCAAATAAATGAGTAAATTAATAGATAGATAAATAAATAAACAGCATAGATCAGCAGAACAGTAGGATTAACGTGTCACTGGCTTGAGCTTTATTGACTGATGATCTGCAATGCTGGTTCTGTTTCCAGAATTCCAATTCCCTGCTGTTGCTGGGCCTGTCCAGAGTGTGTGTGCAGTTCCTCTTCTCTACTCATGTAGTGTATCTGGTGTTGTCTGACCACTGCACTAAGAGCATGAGCACCAAAGGTTCACACAAATGACAGCTTAGTCAGGGTCAGATGTGGATGTAGTACACAATGATAAGTACAGATATCTGGACACTATACTGAGACGTTTGCCTGTACATTATGGTCAAATCTATCATGAACAAGGTTGTATTATCACACCAACTTGTGTAAACCTGTTAGTCAGTCCTCTAGTTGAAGACCGATTTCATTCATTTGGATTTTACACTCTAGCTTTGTAAACCCAGGTCATTCAGACACATGACGTGTGACTCACATGCCTTGCTTCTCTTTTTTGCTAAATGGCCTGGCAACATTTCAATTTCAACCTTAACCCGCAAACCAGCTGACCAAATAGCTAAAGTCAGGGGAATTAGTGAGGCGATGATGTCACAGGTTGACCCCAGGAAAAAAAGGGGAATGCACCTCATATGGCACTTTAACATTGGTGAGTCATCTGAGAGTCAGCCAAATCAATGTTTGGTTGGAGTGAGATTTTGTGAAGTCATAGTGCGTGTGCATTAAATTTTTCCCTAAACCTAATTTTAAAAATGTCTGTCCCCTCTCTTTTGCTATGTATAATCCCCTTTTTACATAGGCCTAAAAAATTATTTAGGCCTATGTAAAAAAAAAAAAAACTAATATGGAAAAGTTTCTTCAAAATGTACAATTAATTTATTGATTGCACTTGAAAACAAGACCAGTGTTTGGAAAGATTTTGCCATAGAAGGATTATGAGCCACTGCGGCCCTGGGCACAGTCATGAAAAGGGCCGTCCTGCCCACCTGAAAAAGGTAGTAGCTCAGCAATTCTAGGGGGGTCCGGGGGCATGCCCCCTGGTAGATTTAAAAAAAAAAAAAACCCTTAAATGATGACTTCTGGTGAGTTTTGTGGAAAGAAATAGACAGATTGAGACTTACAAATATGAATGTGTGTATGAGTGTACGTATGTATCAGGGATGGAAATACATTTTTTTTTTTCACCTACCATTGTGGCTAGCCACTCAACTTTTTTAGCAGCCACTAGAGATGCAGTATGAACATTTGATGAAAAAACATGACCAAAATGATCACGGTCATTGGTATTATTGCGATATGATTAAAATGTGCTGACTTTTTTCCTAAACCTATACCATCAATGTTGGACAGAACTCATAATTGGCCTGCCCTTCATGCCCAGTAGCAACAAAACTAAAGGACAACAGAACAGCTAGTGTCATAAAAGTGGTGTGGCTCCTTTAAGACACAATCCACTGGTGTGAGTTCTGGAGCCATTCAACTTTATCTAACTCTATACTAGCCTATATCATCTAATTTTAATATTATATCTAGGCTATATTTAACATTTATTTTCTATTTGGCCTGTTATGAAATTATGCATTGCCCAATTTAAGCACACTTTTTTTAAGACACTTTAAATACATGCATGCTTAGCAGTTTGTGAAAATAAAAATGATGGCTACATAGACATACTCTTAGCCATGAGCTGTATATCCTCTGATTTTAATATTTACAGATAAGGTATTTATACAACAATTGGGTTCTATTGAACTATTTATTTGTTTCTGATTGGCCGAGAGACGTTCCATGAGTTGGAATATCCCTGGACATTTCAACTCAGACTCAGCACAGCTAATAATAAATCACTCCGCGATACAATGCGAAGATTTGACACCCAGCTCTCCACTATTTCAAGCAATGGGTTACTCCTTAGCAAACCATAACGAAACAGTGCTTCACCACATCTGTGGATTACACTGCCACACAGTCAACTCAATGTAAGTAAGATAAACGAGGATGCTAATTGTTCTCAGCATTGCCAGCATTGTGTATAATATAATATGATTGTCACTTGGAGGAGACTTGTAGATAACTAACGTTAGCATAATTAGCTAACCGCTGCTAACGTGCTAGCATCGTCACGTCAGGCTGTGCACAGTAGTGTAACATTTATTCACTATACATTAATAAAGTTGAGTGGTTCTGCAATGTAGACTATGTTTCCGTTTTTTTTTGCAGTACCATGTCCCTTACATGACATGGCCCAGTGTCCTTGTAACATGCATGCAGCAAACCTAGATATGAATGTGATTTCCACATTTCTTTCAAGAAGACATGTAAACCACAAAGATCCGTAACGAGGGGTCTGGAATGTTGGTTACCTAGCAACCAAGACGCTGTCTATTGAAAAGGGAACTATTTTTTGATGCGTAAGAACGATGTCGAAATTAACATTTTTAAACAATAATGGGGTGTTTTCAGATTATTTAGTTTGTGGTAGAATTGTTGTATAAAAGCAATATAACACCCGTGATCGTGGGATTGGTCATGGATATTCCCACAGCTGTTGTTGCCTGCGCCAATGACCAACCCCACTCTCACTCGTGCTATATTGCTTAATTAAGCACAGCTTAGTTTTAAGACATTTAAAGCCCAAAGTTGGAGACCATATAGGCCTAGAAATTTGCTACCATTTTACTCTGGAACGGCTTATTGTACAGGGGATTGCAATACACCTTTGTGTTCGGTAAGCTCTGCTGTTTATTCTGGTTTACGGTTTGTCATGTAGTTGAACGAAAAGTTTGTGAGATATTCCACCTATATGAATTGAGATGAGCGCAGAGCTGAAGAGTAATATGATAATTTCTTGAAAGTTAATTTTCTCGCGAACCGTTTATCACGGCAAATAGCGGCTATAGCACCGTATAAAAGACGAGCAAAAGTTATTTAATGTGATATCTGTGCGATGACTAGGCTAGCCTACTTTGTGAGTAGTTCAACAGAGAAGAATGCGTGGCCACACTTTGCGTCCTTCTGCCTCATAGGTCTAAATAGCAACGTGTTCTGTGAAGGTGTCGGACCGGATTAAAATAGTCAGCGAATCAACAGAAAACTGCGCTGAGAACGTTGTAGGCAGAGCGTTGTAGGCAGTTGTAGGCTTGTGTGTGTGCCTGTGTGTGTGTGTGCGCATGTGAGTCTGTGCATGCGTGCCTGTGTGTGTGTGCATGTGCGTGTGCGTGTGTGCGTGCGTGCATGCATGCATGTGGACGTGGGGGCAGTCGTGGCCTACTGGTTGGGGCTTTAGGCTTGGAACCGAAGAGTTCCGATCCCCGACCAGTGGGAGCGGCTGAAGTGCCCTTGACTGAAGTCAAGGGCAGTCAAGGGCTGAAGTGCCCTTTTTACATATGTCTACTGTTTGTGTATGTGTGTGTCTTTATGTGTGTGTGTGTGTGTGTGTGTGTGCATAAATGCGTGTGTGTGAGTGTGTGCGTAGCGTACCTGTGTGTGTGTGTGTATGTGTGTGCATGGGCGGATTATGAACTTTCGGGCCCCTGGGCCCAGATGTATTAAGGGCCCCCCACTTATTGTCGTATGTGGGAGGGGGGGGATTTGGGGGTCCTCCCACAGAACATTTTTAATTTGTTTGATGTGATTTTCTGTATTCTGGTGCATTTTGGGGATGGCCAATACTAAATTCAATCAGATTCATAGCCTACATCCTGATTTGTTGATATTGAGGCAATGATTCCATTCAAAGGCTTGGGCTTCAGGGCCCCCTGACCCCTTGGGCCCCTGGGCCTGGGCCCGGTAGGCCCGTGCAGTAATCCATCCCTGTGTGTGTGTGTGTGTGTGTGTGCCTGCATCTTTATGTGTGTGTTTGCGTGTGTTCATGAGTGCGTGTGCATGCGGAGTGCACAGCCACTAAATGTACACATATATTAATTTATAGTATGGTCCCCCATGAACGGAATACCGAGATATTCTCGAGATATTCACAGAAAACAATGGTTCTGTGTCATCCTTGTGGGGCTACATGCCCACCAAGTTTCGTGCACCCCGGTCTTTCAGTGTCCCGGGAATCGTTGACACAAAATTACTGAAGAAAAAATAAAATCCGGAAGAAAAAAAAACTCTGACTAAACCTATATGACCACCACTTCGCTGCGTTGCGGTCATAATAATGCATTTCACTATTAACCTCTCTGATGTTGTGTCATAGGAGGTTATAATTTGAGAGACAGTAATTACTCATGCTACCCTAGTATTGACACAGCTGCTGAGAGATTTTGCAGAGACTTTGTCCTCGCTCCCATCGCTCATACTGTAATGGTGTGTCATCGCAAGCATTTACCAGCCGCTGACAAACCGAACCTCCTTTACTATCCCTGTGCTTTAAATTGTGCTCCATAGTCCCACAGAGTCATTCTCTACAGTTTTCAGATTGCGTCCTTTTTTAAACAAAAATGCATTGAAATTGGTGGAGCCAATTCTAGGACTGCGTTTCTTTAAGACTGCGTTTTGTTGATTGCATTTCGAAGTCACCACATGTTGATTCAGAGTGTTAAAAGGATCACTGTGGTATGGTCGCCTAGCCTGGAAAATCCAGACAATTCCATTGTGCTCTTGCGAGAACTCTGGATTTCCAGGGTAATGGTTGCCAACTGTAAAAGGCAATTTGGTCATGTGCACTCCAGAGCTTATGATCTCTAACTACAGAAATTACTACACTAGGATGCTTGTTTTTTGCATGGGAGAGGAATAGGAATAGAATAGTAAAGGGTACAATTGTATGACCAATTAATTTGTGTAGATAGACACATACAATATTTATTGGTCATTAATGGTCATACAATTTATATCTTTATATATATACTGTATATATTAGAATATATAAATTCTGTGTCTTCCCAGATAGCAATTTCCTTTGGGCCGGATCCGTATAAAAGCCTTTAGATCCGCCTGTAGTGGACATACGATATCTGACTGTGGGCCAGATCTGCTCCTGATAGAGGTTTCAGCTCTGCTAGCAGTGCTGTTTTATCACCGGTTTACAGATATGTCCCAGGTCCGATTTCCGCAACTCAACTGGAAGTCAGGAGATGCGTTTCAAATACAAAACACTGATTTGGCCCAAACCTGGATTACGGATATGAGCCGAAGGACCATTTTTTCACAGCAGACCCAGGTGATAATGGCATTGATTAAGGTGCTGATTCTGCTAAATTGACTGTCCTTTCCCTACTTCATTGTCAACTGGCTGCTAAAGAAAAAAAAGGTATTTTGGAATGGCACAATGAAACCATGCACTATGTTCCCATGGCTACTTCATTTCTACAGTAAGGCTGGTATAAGAATATAGGTGGCTCAATATTGATCATATGCTCGTTTCATTATTTTTATTATTACATAGCAGTGGTAAAAGTAGTCAATTGTTGTTTGTAACAGTGCTATGAGACAACCCATTATTCTTTCCAGGCATGCAGAAGTCCAAGCAGTAACGTTAATTAAGAATCTTTGGTTTGCTCACTATCAATCTTTTGACATGATTTGACATGATTTGCCAGCCTGCATTTGGACTACGCAGCCCAACTTTTCAGCTTTTTATCTCTGTTGTTTTATTCAGAGACAACAACAAGCAGCCGAGCTTTACTGTAAGGTTATATGCTATTATTTTCCAGCAATATAGGCTACTAGCTTAGCTTGAGCAAAACAGCCATCACAATAACTATTTTGGAAAAACAGTGATAACGCTAACAGGATCACTGATGATAAAAAACGAGTGTAATTGTGACTTAATTGAGCCCATTTTCAAAAAGGAATAAATGGCTGATGTTTATTTTGTGTTGTTTCAGATTGACCATGGAGATGACTGAGGAAGACAGCCTGAATATCGATGGGAACAGTGGAATTAACACGACTTAAACTTTGTCTGGGATTGCACTTCTACAGCCAGGTTGTTGAATAAAAAATAATAAGACACTTATGTGTAAAGTTTTTTCCCCCCCTATTGTGTTTGTAGCCTAGCTTAAGTTTATTAGTTGAGCTGTTGGGAAAACATATAGGCCTACGAACTTTGGCCTGGGTGAACCTATAATGAATGCTGTTAGCAAATGTGTAGCAAACAGATTTTTCAGGATAATTAATTACCAATCACATTTCACATGTCAAATAAAGCCGGCTAATATCTGATAAACGGGTCCAAACCACACACAATAAGCGGACCCGTATTGCATATGAAAAGCAGATCTGGAACACGTCAGTAACACAGACTATCATACGGAACTGGGCCAGTCTTAGCCCTTATTGGCACCAGATCCGTCAAACGGATCCAGACCAATTTTGGACCAATGTGCGTTTGGACACCGGATCAGGTCCATTATGCAGATCCATGCCGGATGTTGTGGTAGGTGTGGCCCAGTTCCGTCCCAGTGTATTTTTGCTATCTGGGTTGTAACATTTGATAAGGTATTTAATAAATAAAGGCATGGCCTTTTAGTTAAAGATTAGTCAAGGATTTTTTGTTAAATAGATACAGATGCACGTAGCAACTCACCTAGCTCCTCACTTTCAGTGGGCTAGTTTGCATAATGTTGTTAACAGATTCAGATTTTTTCAATTGAGTTCATTATGCAAGAGTTGCTAAAAGTGCATTCTTTATCTCACTTCTGGAAAAGACATTTTAGCATCACCACTGATATTCTAATATGAAAATGAAATAAGATTATGTTTCTGTGAAAATTGATAACTCAATTACCAAGGCGTAAACAAGCTAACTTAAGCAAGAGAAATCTGGAGTGAGAGCAAAGTGAGCAAAGTGGCAGTAATAAAAAAACCTGTGGCATCTCACTGACAGAGTGACAGAAGTAGTGATTGCCCCGAGAACTACTAATGTGGCTGAGCTGCGGGCTGCCTTAGGTCTCTGGAGGGCTTGAGAGAATCAGCCAGGCCACACTTCAACCACCACGCACACACTCCTGAAGAAGGATGCTCCTGTAGAGTAGAGGCCTGCCTGTGATGCAGCCTTCAGATGGAGGAAGGAGACACTAATGGGAAGCACAGTGCTGCCAGCAGAGCATTATGATACAAGAAAACAGGTTAGGCTGCAGCTTAGGCTAACTTGTGTCTCCAGGGGTGACTGTGATTTGATTTCATATGGAGAGTGGCAGAGAAAAGCTATTTGAGTTGCCATTCCGCTCCCTGGCATGAGACAGGCAAGAAATATGCCAAAATAGAAAGAGCAAACTGTTTCAGTCATTTATTTGTGTCACAGATATAACACACAGGCACATCCAAGGTGATAATGTACGTCCTCACTGTGACATAATCTCAGGCACAGATTTGTAATTTAGCCGATTTTGTAATTCTATGCTGTTACTGACTGGCTGATATAATACAACAATGAAACAGTATGTCAGTTTAAGAGACATAATCGTGTCCCAGTGGTCACTAGGTCACAAGTAGGTCACAAAGGGTAACAGCACAATCTCTGTTATAAGTACTGGTGTCCTCTAACTATTAATGATAGCATTGGCAATTCAATTAAGAAACTGGAATTCTAATCATTGTCCATCTGTCCATCAATCAGCAGGCAACCCTGACAGCGCAGCTGGCACCTAGCTGGCCCAAACCAGGATGCATTGTAAGGTTGCATTGTAATGTTGCAGACAATGAGGTAATAAATCCAATGATGATAATAGCCACCTAAATACATATGTAGAGACAAATTACTGTTGCACACAGCCTCAGAATGTATGTATTTATGACCTGAGCCAGTATGTAACTGCTACTTCACAACTACAATGTCTGTTAGCTACTGGCTATAGCTACTATAGTAACAGACATGTGTTACTATAGTATGTATACTACAGGATATGTGCATGCAAACATTTTAGACTCTATATGAACTATCATGCAATATGATTTAGCCTTTCACAGGTATGAAGATGCCATGTTAAAGCTGCAGTTGGCAAGTCTGACAGATTAAGGGGACTTAATCTGTGAATGTTTTGCATGTTTGCATGAATTTTGAATGTTTGCAACTCTCATGCCCCTCCCCCACTACCACCGAGCACCCTCTCATCGAGTTTGTGCTCGTCAGTGCACACCAGACTGCACCAGACTGTGATTGACAGTCAAATCTCACACAGCCCTGCTCTGATTGGACCAGAAGAACCGGGAGCTGTGGATTTTGCAAAACAAATAACAGGCTCTAGGTGGAGGTAGAAGTGTGTTTTTTTTATTTTTATTTGGAATTGGATAAGACTGTGTATGGGTGACTAATGGTTGTTGTTATTGTGCTTAATGTTTTATAGAGTTGCTCCTTCCATTTTCGACTATGGCATGTCTGAAAAGATACAAGAAGGAAATGTTCCTGCATGTAGCTGGATTTGTGAATAGTGAAAATCACTACCGGAGGCCTAAAAGGTTATCTTAGTGATTTAAAGGTTATCTCAACAATTTAAAAGGAACTATGTGTTTAAGTTTACATTCACTCAAAATTTGGACCAGAAATCATCTGAATCCACGTCATATGGATGACGTGAAGGCCAGCAGCAGTAAAAAGGATCACTGTGGCATGGTCACCAAGGTAATGTGGCCATATGCCTCTCGGTGTCAGCACACACTGACGATGGCTTAGGCCAAAACGCATCTGTGGACATGGCATTAATAAATAAGTCAAGAGAAAATACTTGAGAGTGTGGTTTTTCTACTCTAATCTGTCACTTTACAACTCACACCCGAAATTGCTGTGAGATTTGAAGTTGAGCGTGCCTGTTCTCATTACTTTTGGTGCATATGGCCATTAACTATGGCAATTACATTGGAAGGCTTATTTCACATATAGGACAGGAATCTGAATAACAGTGTCAACAATGCGCGTGATATAGATTTATCACCACTTCCATAAGATCACTAAGAACTGTACTCTGAACTATACTATTATTTGCAATACCACTGTGCAACATTTGGAAAGCTATTAAATAAGTGATGTCATGGTACAAGAGGAATTGCATGGTTGCTTAATACATTATCAGTTTATCGAAAAGGTAGATAAAGGTATGGGTTTCTTGTAAAGGTAGATAAAAGATGTAAATCCAGTCCTGACAGTGCTAGATATGGAAAATATTGATAGGCTTGAGTAATGCAATATTATGTTTAGTAGCCTACTGTATTGATATAGATTTGTGGCAGACAGTGGTTAATTTATGTTTTGTTTACACACATGACTGCAATTTAGCAGTGTTGTAATCTACAGTGACCATCTGGGCAATTGGGCTAAAGCCTCGAATCATTTTTCCATCGCCCTGACCTGTTCTGCTGGCATAGACTAGGACACATTCCCTTTTAAGGAGCCATGGCATGCTGGTTAAGATAACTTGATTTTAACCTTCTTGAATTTCCCCTTGGGGATCAATAAAGTATCTATCTATCTATCTATCTATCTATCTATCTATCTATCTATCTAAGCATATAGTGTGTCCTCTCCATAGCTAACAGTCTTCCTGAAAGCAGACTTGAAAATGGCAATGTATCGCCTTGTATCATATTGCCAGACTCTTGTCAATAAATAGCCATAGGTTCAACAGGTCATATCACTATATGGCTACAAACCTGACCATCAATGTATGCTTGAGATGGAGATCAACATAACCATCAAGGGCATGCAGCAGCAACATAGCCCCCCTCCAACAGGCAGGTTCAGGACACACAGGTATTCAGTATTCAAGTGCAGAGAAAGAGTACTGTATGGGCCCGGGCACTCCAAGAGGCACAGAGACATAAATCAGACATGGAAGGGTGGAAAGTAAATGTCAGGACGTCATACGCCATTAACGAAACGAAACCACTAGATGGCACTATTGTGTCGAAGAGAAGACGGAGTATAATGCAAGGGACGTTGAGGTGAGCGTGAACATGAATTAGAGTTGATATTATTAACTTATTTATAACCGACACAAAGAGGATCTACTAAACAACTTACATCGTTTTCTTCTCAATGCGTTTGAGGATGAGTTTATCTCTACATGGCAGCTCACCAACAACAACACAGAGAGCAAATTTATAAAAGGGAGTAGCCTAATGATCTTGTAAAGTGAGTAGGATTTTGACAACCACTGTCCCGTGAGTATAAGCTGTCGAAGCTAGTTGAGACTTTAATTCACCAATGATGACTCCACCTTTTTCAAAGGCGTGGGCCTATAGGCTGCTGTCTATTTTGAACGATTAGGTGTCATTATCTTCGCTATTTGTACGATGTTTTGGGTGTAATCCTGATACACAGGCGCCTGTAGATCTTAAACCTGTTTTAAGGGATGACACATAACAGGTTTGCCTAGTATTACTTTACATACGTGTTCAGAAGATTAGAAAGCACTCATCAAGTTGTAAACAAAAGGGGATAATTATTGGATTAAAACAAATGGATAAAGCGTGATAAAGGAAGTGCATATTTCAGCTATTTTATATTATCTTTCGTGGTTGATTTAGAGTGTGGATACTATCACATTTAATTCATTTTGAAGGACAACATTTTTTATCAAACGATGATGGACCTTATAATAGACCTACGCAAGGACGTCCAAGAAGCTGAAATGAACCAATTCAGCACTTTTGTGTCAGCGCGGTGCACAATAACTCACATACCCAAACACGCACACACACACACTCACACAAAATGCGCTGACGGTGCCTGGCATTCACCGAACACCGGGAGTTGACAACTAGAGAGGAGTGCCGCGTGCTGAGCTCATGACGCGAGGGAAGGGTGGGAGGGCGCGTAGTGTCACCGTGGGAACCGACAGGCTGCAGGGCGGACTCACCGAACAAGAAAGGGAGTGAGAATAGTCGGAGAAGAGTGCGCTCGGTCTCACGCGCACCAACTCATTCACAAGCGTTTGCTGGAGGAGTATCGGCTACACCGTCGCTGGCGCACACAATATTTGGAGGAGAATTTCACTCGTATCTTTTTCTCTTTCCTCTTTATGGGTCATTAATAAGAGTAGAACTTAATTGGACCGCCTCTCCATTGGCCGATGGTAATCTGTGGTCCGGTCAGCATACCCAGCAGACACCGACGGACGGTCGCGGGCTACCGACCGGGTGATGGCGAGTCAGGGTAGCCGGTGCAAGATCGTGGTAGTCGGGGACACACAGTGTGGAAAGACTGCTTTGTTACATGTGTTTGCAAAGGATTGTTATCCCGAGGTAAGAGACAACTCTGCCGTATGCCCATCTACAGCATTATCCTCGTCCATCTGGACGCAGCTGGGGAGTCTTTAGGCTGCTTCATTCCTCTGTAATTGCAGTGTGAAAGTCTGACTGATTTGATATTTTACCATGATGATGAACATTAATCGCCTTAAATAAACTTGAATCAGTAATCCGACTTAACCCTCATTTAAACATAAATCTCAACTTTGATAAATGCCGGGCTTTCTTACATCGGTAGTTGCAATCATACGTCTGCTATATCAATGTTTTCTTTGCCTACTCAATACACCAGCAAACATGTTTTATTTGTGGCAAATGCAACTCTTATTCCTTGATTGTTTGATTCTGGTATAAGCCAAGGATTGGAATGACAGATCATATTCAGGAAGAGAGACACATTTTCCTCCACCGTGAGTCAGCGACTAGTGAACAGAAAGCACAGATTTGGATGACTCAACGTTGTCTCTATCTCTGTAAGTGCGAACGTGCGTGCAGGTGAAAAATAAACACTAAGTGAGAATGTTGTGTTTCTTTGTTCTTTCAGAATTATGTCCCCACTGTGTTTGAGAACTACACCGCGAGTTTTGAGATTGACAAACAGAGAATCGAACTGAACATGTGGGATACATCAGGTAAGACTTTAGTCTGAAACACATCAACAGTTCGACCTAAATGGCCACTGATAATCAATATCACTGAAGTAAGTCTGCAGCTTTTAAGACTGACCTTCGTTTCTCACAGTAGCGGGACTGACCCCTTGGCCCACCAAACCGACTTGGATATGCCTCTACTGACAGAATACTATTTAAGACTGTTTATTTTTGCTATTGAAAACAGACTGTTGGTGCCAACCTCTCTCTCTCTCTCTCTCTCTCTCTCTCTCTCACTCACACACACACACACACACACACACACACACACACACACACACACACACACTCCTCTTGCTTCCATTCTCTCTCAATCTGCATTCATGTTATTTTTGCTGTCAAAACCGTGGTGCCATTCCTGTCTGCACTAGAATAGCGCTTGCATTCCTCAGCTTATGTAGTCATTCGCTCTTTTGACTTTGTGTTTGTGTGTGTGGTCAGGAATTTACATGTCTATAACTTGTTGCTGTGTCATGAAAATGTTTAGAATAGGTCTTTGATCCAACAATACAGCCAGTATGTGGGGCTGTGTTTTGGTCACAGTCCAAGCTTATTCACTCAGATTTGCACTTGGATTTCAACATTTTGGACACAGATTAGGCCCATCCATTTTAAACCCTGTCATTGTTGGTGGAAATATGACCGTTCGTCCCGATGCTTAACAAACCATGATCCTCAGCTCCTTTAGAACTCAGAAGGGACTGGGGTACGTTCCTCCACTCAGCTCCTTTAGAACTCAGAAGGGACTGGGGCACGTTCCTCCACTCAGCTCCTTTAGAACTCAGAAGGGACTGGGGTACGTTCCTCCACTCAGCTCGTTTAGAACTCAGAACGGACTGGGGTACGTTCCTCCACTCAGCTCCTTTAGAACTCAGAAGGGACTGGGGCACGTTCCTCCACTCAGCTCGTTTAGAACTCAGAAGGGACTGGGGTATGTTCCTCCACTCAGCTCGTTTAGAACTCAGAAGGGACTGGGGTACGTTCCTCCACTCAGCTCGTTTAGAACTCAGAAGGGACTGGGGCACGTTCCTCCACTCAACCTGCCTGGGCAACAAGGCTGTCGCTGTGCATCTGACATTCTACATGTGAGTGTGTGTGTGTGTGTGTGTACATGCAAGTATATTAAGTATACGTTCAGGACTCCCACGGTTGGAGAGAGAGCCAAGGCACATTTCTCTTCTATCTTGGTGACAATTCCACTCAGGCTCTCATCCCAGTGGAGTCATCTTTCCTTGGGGAATTCTCCCTCCTTCCCCCTCTTTCTCTCTCTATCTCTCTCTCTTTCCCTTCCTCCCTCAGTGACCTACTAAAGGCACCCCCTATTAGGATTATGTGTTTTTTCCCCCGCTATGGTAAACTCGTCTGTGTCACTGTTTGTTTTTTCTTGAGTGAGCACTCCCATTTGATGTCATTACTTACAGTGGGAAGGGCCAGCTGATCCCCTGACCCCCAGCTGGGTATAGCCTGCTGGTCACCCACCCAGCTCCAGGGCTGGGAAAGCTCTCGCTTCCGTGGTGCTGCTACCGCTACTGCTACTGCTGAAAGCCCCTGGGGCCAGATCAGTTTTGCCCCTTTGTGTCCTAATAGCTGAGGTTGGCCTTGATGTCGGAGAAACCTGATCCCAGGTCAGATATTGATGGTTGACTCCGAGCAGGGCAAATCTCAGATTAGCTCTTTGGGGCGGCTGTTGTTGCTGATAGAGGGACAAAGAGTGCAAGAGGTTTATTAGGGTGTTAGGGACTTATAGCAGGCCATTTTCTCCACACTGTTTTGGCAGGGGTGAGCTGCGGATCACGTCGCACTGAGGCTGTTCCAGTTCCACTTGCCAGTTTGATAATCATGTGATGCCACAGATCTAATTATTCCCCTGATTTCAGTGGCCAGAAAAAAGTCCTTCCTGAAAACGACATCTTGCTCACAACTCTGTTGTCCGTGTGTGTGTATGTATGTGTGTGTGTGTGTGTGTGTGTGTGTGTGTGGGTGAGAAAGAGAGTGTCCTGCTGTGGATGAATGAAGGAAGATGTCCCTGTCACATAAACCACGGGCTGCTACTCAGTGGGGGTGCCATGTCAGGGTGTGTGGGTGTGTGTTGCTGGTACGTGACGAGCTTGAGTTATGTATGTTCTATAGGGGATGAAGACCCATAGTGATGCTCCATGGTGGGGTAATGCCTCTATTACTAATGACATCAGGGCTTAAAATTCATTTTTCAAAATGGGGGGGGAATTCCCCCCTTAGGTTATTCATGTAGGGGGGATTTACACAATTTGGGGGGGAGGGGGGGTCGATTCTGATACCAAGTCAAGAATTGCGATTTCAATACTTCGATACTTTTTTTTAAAAAGTGTTTGATTTTGGGGCCCCCACCACCCTGACGTCATCAGTAATATATACTGTAGTGGGATCATTCACAACAGTGGACATCCTAGATTCTGCTTGACTCTCTCCACACACACAAACACACACTGAAAATGATAGCTTATGTGATATGTTTCTATCATATATTTTTGAATTCATATAGAGTGTATTTATTTAATAATGCATTTTTTTTAAAGTATAGCATTTTACTAGTAATTACTAGTAGCTAAACATATTTAGTAATTTGAATGCCTCATATTGACGTTTAACCTATAACACTTAGGCATATCTTTAATGTGGTGTGTAGGTCCAATTGAGTGCACATTGCTGATGAGTAGGTGTAATTGAGTGCCTGTCACTTTAAGAAAATACGTGAGATTAATTCTATGGAGTAATTAGCCCCCCTTCAACCTGACGGTTTTAGGCTATAGTCGCTAGTGAATAAAAGTTGTGCACAGTGCGGTATGTGTATGCAAATCATTATGTTTTCTATGTCATTAGATACAATAAATGTTGAAAAAACTAACATGTCGAAGACAATCTTTCTGGGATCAAGTGTTGACGTGACCTGACTGAGCTAGCAGGATAGTTACCAAGGAGCTCTTTCCAGATGTAAAAGTTTGCCATGGTAGCGTAGCCTATTTGCGTAAGCGCAAAGTGGTTCTCTCTCTCTCTCTCTCTCCGTGTGTGTGTGCGTCTGCATGAGGCTATGTTCAATTCAACTCGGTAGTTGATCAGTCCGGTCAATAGCACCGCATTCACGCCACTTAATGATTAG
>NC_055959.1:27954997-27957889 GCF_018492685.1 Alosa sapidissima
CCTCTCTCTCTGTCACTCTTGCCATATTCTCCCCAATTTTCTCTGAGAACTCCTGTCTTGTCGAATTGGGAAATGCGTACCTTGGCTTTCTTCAGTCTGTGTGAGCCTAAGGCTAAGACCAAGGGGAGGAGAGAGAGAGAGAGAGAGAGAGAGAGGCCCTGTGAAATGAGAGCATCTCATGTCAACTGTTAAATGGCAAGTCTAACCCAATTTAAACGGAGGGTCTGCTTGTGTGTTTGCGGCACCATGGACCAGCTGTACTGAACGGGTTATTGTCCGCGAGGCCAAACGGAGAAGGAAAAAGAACTCTCTGTTCTCTCTCCTTCTCTCCCTCTTTCTTTCTCTCCTCTCTCTTTTCCATAGTGTCTCCGCTCCTGAAGTGCGTGCCAGTGGATCTCACTTGCTCTCTCTTCGTTGCTTCTGTGCATACTGACGAGAGCTGCTTCAAGTTGGAGAAAAGTGGTTCACTGAGAATGTTTTAGAAGTATAATCTCTTTAAAGCGAAACTGAATGCTTAGCCTGAAATACCACTCTACCACTCCTGCACCCCCCCCCCCTCCTCACACACACACACACACACACACACACACACACACACACACACACACATACACACACACACACACACACACGTCACCCCCACTTTACACACACTCCCCTCCGGGCTTACAACAACAACAGCACAACAAATCTACACCAGAGACTCAGAGGGGGCTGTTTAGTGGTGCGTTAGGCTAACAGTAGTTGTCCACATCCATTCAGTGCCTTTTTGTGTCCCTTTTACTTTGCCTTGCCTGCAATTACACCCATAATTAATGATGTGCCAAATTAGGCCTATGCAGCACAGTATGTAGTGTTTGATTGGAGCCGTGGTGCGTTGAAGAGCTCTGAGCTGTTTGTTCTGCATACTTGTCCTTGACTAGCTGAACTGGTGAAGACTTGGGTTCTTACAAAGTGAAGGTCAAGAAATCACGAGAGATCAATCACACAGAGAGAGTGTCCACTCTGAGGAGAAAGATGTTTTAAAAAACATTACAGCGTGTATCTCTTTGTGACGGTCAGATGGATGCTTTTGAAATGTTAGTAAGAGGTGTTAATAAAGACTTGAAATGTCCAAATACTGTGATGTGCAATCGATGCCGGTGGCTATTTGTAGCCGTTTCCGAGGAAGAAAATCTGACCCATCGCTGCCCAGAATTTTTTTCACCCTTTTATTTTTCTTTCTTTTTTTTTTGCAAACAACTTTTGAAAACACAGCCGTCAGCAGCAGTGGGGATTGGATTGTTTTTCTTGCCGTCTCACAAAGGGCAGGAAGCAAGACTCTGTGCTGTTCCAGTCTAATTTAAGTTTGGTCCATCACACTGAAGAAATGCTGAGTAACTGCAAGAGCAGGGGAGTGGAGGAGAGGAGAGAAGATGAGGGGAGGGGGCTTTATTTCTTTTGTCTTGGACAGATGGAATGATGGGGAGAGGGGGCTGGGGGGGGGGGTGTTATGGGGAGAGTGGGGTGGAGTTGGAGGGTAATAGAAGTGAGAGTCCCTTAAGGCATCACTGAGCAGATGATAATCACACAGTCACTCCAGGCACATCTTTTCTTGCCCTCTTTCGCACAGTCAAGCACAGACACACACACACACACACACACACTCTCACACACACACACACAAACATACACACACAAGACACACACACACACACACACACACACACACACAAACATACACACAGAAGACACACACACACTCACACACACACACACAAACATACACACAGAAGACACACACACACACACACACACACACACACAAACATACACACAGAAGACACACACACACTCACACACACACACCACAAACATACACACACAAGACACACACACACACACACACACACACAGTCAAGCTTCCTAAATACAATGTCCTCTTTTCTATATTTGTGTGAGTGAGTAAATGAGAGTGTGTCTGTGTTTATGTGTGCATGTGTGTGTGTGTTTGGTGTTGATAACTGAAAATAGTATTTAGCCACGTGAAAGGCTTGGATGGACCAATAGAGATGTTTCTATTCCACTCAGTGTGTGTGTGTCCGTGTGTGTGTGTTTGTGTTTGTGTGTTGTGTTAATGATTGAGACAGAGAAAAGCATTTAGAAATGTGAAAGGCTAAGAATCGAGCTTGAGATGTTTCTATACCACTCTCTCTCTGTGTGTGTGTGTGTTGTGTGTGTGTGTGTGTGTGTGTGTATGTGTGTCTATGTGTTGTCAACAGGAGTTGTGTGATGGTTGTGCTGTTGCTAACCACTTGAGGCCCTGTTCCCAGAGTTGCACAAAAGCTTTATTTGGACTCAAGAAATTAGATCCTTAATCCCCCATCCCCCACCTCACTCACTCCTCCTCTCCTCTCTTCTCCTCCACTCTCGCCACTTCTCCTGTCTTCCTCCTCCCTCCACCTCTCTCTCTCTCTCTCTCTCTCTCTTTCTCTCTCTCTCTCTCCTTGTCTGCCTGCAGGTTGCTATGGTACTCGACAAGTGAAATGCTCTTTGAAGGTAGAATTAAAAGGAAAACAGCTGTGTGTGTGTGTGTGTGTGTGTGTGTGTGTGTCTCTCTGTGTGTGTCTGTGTGTCTGTGTGTGTGTCTCTCTGTGTTTGTGTGTGTTTGTCCATGGATTTTCACAGTGAAAGTGTATGTTTGTGTACTTGAGAGCTAGAGGGAATTGAGAGAGAGAGAGAAATAGAGAAATAGAAAGGCAACACATTTTCATTGTTTTGCATTGCACAGGTTGAATGTCTGTTTGCAGGTTTTTAATCTCTTTCATATTTAAACATCTCTGTTCCTCCCCCTATCAGCTGTGCCATCGCTGCTCTCTGTGTGTGAGTGTCTTTGTCGCCTGCTTTCTCTGT
>NC_055959.1:27964122-27976622 GCF_018492685.1 Alosa sapidissima
AATCACATGTTCTCAAGAGCTAGCCGTTCACTCTGATGAAAGAGGAACCAAACAATTTCCTTGTTGTTGCTTGAAAGAACCCGCCGAGGAGTTGAGCCGCTGCTATGTTGCTGTCATTTCATTTAAAGTGGGTGGTGGTGCTGCTGGTGCTGGTGGTGGTGGTGGTGGGGGTGGATCTGCATACCTCCCTAGTTACTCTGTGATTGAATCAGCGGGTCGTCAGTGGTGCCTTGAGGGAGCCTTGAGGACGCGCGTGTCAGGCATGGCTGCCTGGGGGACAGGAGGCCAGAGGACCCAGAGCTGCAGGCCCAGAGGACGGAGGAGATAAGTTTGGAGGACAGAGAGAAGAGGCGCAGGGGAGCGAGGGATAGAGAGGGGGGGAGGAGAGAAATTAATGGGTAGACAGGAGAGGATGGAAAAGAGAAGGAAAGGGTAAATGAGGAGAAGAGAGGAGAGAGTTTTGGACTTAGTAAAAAGGACAGCACAGAGTAAAAACAAGACATACGGAAAACAGATAACTCGATCCACACGCACGCACGCACGCACGCACGCACAGACAGACAGACAGACAGACAGACAGACAGACAGACAGACAGACAGACAGACAGACAGACAGACAGACAGACAGACAGACAGACAGACAGACAGACAAATGCTTAAAAAATCAATAAATCAGAAGAAGAACATGGCTCAATACAAATCAATTTATACTCTCATAAATGTAGCTGTAACACAACCTCTTCATTCACCTGGCAGACTGCATAGAGGATAGAGAGAGGGGTGAGAGAGAGAGTGAGAGAGAGAGAGGAGAGGAGAGGGGGATGAGGAGGGGTGAGAGAGAGAGAGGAGAGGGGGGTGAGGAGGGGCGAGGAGAGAGTGAGGAGAGGAGAGGGGGGTGAGGAGGTATGAGGCGAGGACAGCGGGGTGAGGAGAGGAGAGAGAGAGGAGAGGAGAAGAGAGGGGGAAACGAGGCAGATGGATAGGACGTCACGCTCCGGCAGGGAGCCGCTCAGGCACCCCTCACTGGGAGGGTCAGATCCTTTACAAAGACAGGTCACCCCCAGAGCACCGAAGCCTTTAGACACACACTGACCAGGGCTGGCTGACTATTCACATGCTCTGTCTCTCTCTTTATCTCTCTCTCTTAGTCTCTCTCTCCCACACACACACACACACACACACACACACACACACACACACACACACACACACACACACACACACACAGACCCACACACTCACACAGACCCAGACACACACACACACACACACACACACACACACACACAGACCCACACACAGACACACACACACACACACAGAGAGAGCCTTGCATGCTTATACACACAAACAAACAAGCTGGGGGCATGATCTCTGACCCTGAGGAGGCCAAACGAGCAGAGGAAGTGCACAGAGAGGAAAAGAGGGGAGGAGAGGAGGGGAACAGAAGGAATGTAGAGAGGAGAGAGAGCGGAGGAGAGGAGGGGAGCGGGGGGATTACCAGCATCAGTAATGGGATGTAATTAACTCAAAAACCCCTAGATTCCAATGTAATTGTGTGTGTGTGTGTGTGTGTGTGTGTGTGTGTGTGTGTGTGTGGTGTGGATTTATGTGAATACACACACTTTTAGTCTGTTGTAAATTAGAATTAAATGTGTGTAAGTCTGGTGAGCCTGTTTTTAATTGGGAATGTGTGTGTGTTGTGGTAGTTTTTTAAAGTTAGACATAAGAGTGTGGGGTGCACTGTGGTGTGTGATGTGCTGATGGTGCACAATGTATGTGTGTGTGTGAGAGATGGAGAGAGAGAGGGAGAAAGAGAGAGTGGGAGAGAGAGAGAGAGAGAGAGAGAGAGAGAGAGAGAGTGAGAGAGAGAGTGAGAGTGAGAGTGAGAGTGAGAGTGAGTTGTGTGTACAAGGGAGAGGGCCTGTGTGTGTGTGTGTGTGTGTGTGTGTGTGTGTGTGTGTGTGTGTGTGTGTATTTGTGGCATGTGTTTCTGTGATTGCTTCCTTGTAAAAGTTGCCTGGTTGCTTCCCACGGTGCCAACCCTGCTGCTGCTGTGTTTGTGGGCGCACCTAATGAGCGTTAGCTGCCTTCTCTTCCTCCCTCTCTCCTTTGCCATCCCCCTTTTTCCCCCCACTCCTCCAACCTCCGCCCCCCAATCACCGTGCCTCTGACACATGTGGGGCGCGTGGACCTGTGGCTCCAATCAGCAGTTCAGATCACACACTCGACCCTTGACCTCTCCTGTTGCTGGGGGCAGCACTTGACAGGCATGGGCGTGGTGAGAGGGCTGACTGGCATTGAAAGCTGCCACTCATTTACCCTGATTGCTATGGGGGCGGGACTCCAGAGGTTAAAGGTGGATGGGTGATTTCAGGCTTCTAATCTGTATGTATGTGTGTGTGTGTGTGTGTGTGTGTGTGTGTGTGTGTGTGTGTGTGTGTGTGTGTGTGTGTGTGTGTGTGTGTGTGTGTGTGTGTGTGTGTGTGTGTGTGTGTGTGTGTGTGTGGTTTTGTGAGAATGTGTGTGTCACACTGGCATTCCTCACATATTTTAGTGGTGGTATTTGTGTCGGCCTTGCTTGCTAGTTCGTAACAGAATCGCTTTATTTCAGAGAGAGAGAGAGAGCTGAATGGAGAGGGTTCTTCTTTATCCTCCGAAGCACTCTCTGTTGACTTGCCATGCTATCCATCTCTCTCTCCTCCTCTCTCTTTCTCTCTCTCTTTTCAGCTTGGCACTTTGTATTGGTATGGAATGGATTCATGACTAACCTCGCTGGCAGAGTAGTCCAGATATATTCCATTCCAGTAACCAAATGAGCAATTTTACTCTTACCTCTCATCGCCCTCATCTCTTTCTCTCTCTCTCTCTCTCTCTCTCTCTCTCTCTTTTTTTTTTATATCGATTTATATCGATTTTTGTATATCCTTACAAGAGAGTAGAGAGTGGGCTCTGTTGCTCTTTTAAACCTGAGGTTGTAGAGCATGTAGATACCATACAGTAGGTATGCAATAATGTAAAGATTGAAATTTTGGTTCAAGAAACAGGTGTTAACTCTCCTTTTCCTCTGTGTCCACCTATGTGCAGTGGCAGGCAGAGACGCAAGAGTTCTGTCCCAGTGCGAAGCTGGTGCTGGTGGGCTGTAAGCTGGACATGAGGACGGATGTGAGCACGCTTAGAGAGCTCTCCAAACAGCGCCTCATCCCCGTCACACACGAACAAGTGAGTGTTCTCTCTCTCTCTCACACACACACACACACACACACACACACACACACACACACACACACACACACACAATGGACTCACACAAGATTAAACGATTAAACGGGAGCAAACATACATTTGTTTACAGATACATGCATGAACACAGACAGACAAACAAACCTGCACACAGGACGCACAAGCTTACACACTCTCTCATGGGCACACGCCCAGGCTCAAACCCCACCTCAAGCACACACACACACACACACAGACACACACACACACACACACACACACACACACACACACTGTGATAGGTGTGTAAGTCCATTTGGGCGTGAGCTCCTGCTGTATGTATGTATGGCAGCTCAAGTGGCTGCGGTGGGGAGTGGGGGGGGGGGGAGATGAGGCTGTGCCCTGGTGTGTGGCGGGGAGTGGGGGGGGAGATGAGGCTGTGCCCTGGTGTGTGTGGTGGGGGGCGGGGGAGGGAGATGAGGCTGTGCCCTGGTGTGTGTGGTGGGGGGCGGGGGGGATGAGGCTGTGCCCTGGTGTGTGTGGCGGGGGGCGGGGGAGGGAGATGAGGCTGTGCCCTGGTGTGTGTGGCGGGGAGTGGGGGGGGGGGGGGGGAGGGAGATGAGGCTGTGCCCTGGTGTGTGTGGCGGGGAGTGGGGGGGGAGGGAGATGAGGCTGTGCCCTGGTGTGTGTGGTGGGGGGGCGGGGGAGGGAGATGAGGCTGTGCCCTGGTGTGTGTGGTGGGGGGCGGGGGAGGGAGATGAGGCTGTGCCCTGGTGTGTGTGGCGGGGAGTGGGGGGGGAGGGAGATGAGGCTGTGCCCTGGTGTGTGTGGTGGGGGGCGGGGGAGGGAGATGAGGCTGTGCCCTGGTGTGTGTGGTGGGGGACGGGGGGGGGAGATGAGTCTGTGCCCTGGTGTGTGTGGTGGGGAGTGGGGGGGAGATGAGGCTGTGCCCTGGTGTGTGTGGTGGGGAGTGGGGGGGGGGGGTGAGGCTGTGCCCTGGTGTGTGTGGCGGGGAGTGGGGGGGGGGGGGGGGTGAGGCTGTGCCCTGGTGCTTATTGCTCTGCTGCTCGCCTCACTCCTCAGGGCTGCAGTGGAGATCACACCAGAGAGGAGGGTGGAAAGGGTGTGAATATACACTCTTTGTATATAGCCATTAAAACGCGTGCACACACAGACACACACATGCACACACTCACGGTCACACTTTCTCACACACACTCACACTTTCTTTCACTCACTCACTCACTCATTCACTCACTTACTCACTCACACACACACACACACACACACACACACTATGCAGGCGCATAAAAAAGTGCAGTAAACACACACACGCACACACACAAATACACACACACACAAGCTGATAAACACTTACACATTCTCACCTACACACTCACACTCACACACACATAGTTGCAGCATCAGCAGCTGCTTGTTTTGCTGCACGTTTGAGGGGAGGTGGAGATCATTTGTTCTTGCGGCGTTCTCAAAGAGGACTAAATTGAAGAGCAGACTTTGATAAATGGGAGAGGGCTATTGTCACTGGCTTCCATGTCCACCAAGCCAAGGGAAGTTTATAGGGTGGGTGTTTGCCTGTGTGTGTGTGTGTGTGTGTGTGTGTGTGCTTGTCTGTGTGTGTATGCATAAGTGTGTGTGTGTCTGTGTGTGTGAATGGGTTTGTGTCCAAACAAGCTTGTCCTCAAATCTCAAATTGCATTTTAATCAGCTCTGAGAGTGTTCATTTTGCATCTGACATCTGCATCGTTGGCCAGTTTAAACCTCTCATCAAACACTCACGACACAGGCGGGGGTGCACACGCGGGCGCACACACACACACACACACACGCACACACACACACACACACACACACACACACACACACACACACACACACACACACACACATATTATACAAAAAAATCACTGCATACGCACACATACACAAACATGAATAAAAGCAGAAATAAATACGCTTCCATTCTGCAGTATTTGCAACAGACACACACACACACACACACACACACACACACACACACACACACACACACACACACACACAAACACAAACACACACACACACACACACACTCCCACACACACACACACACACACACACACACACACACACACTCCCCAGTCCCACAGGAGGCGTAGTCCAGGCAGAGAGGGTGTGCAGGGAGAGTGTGACCCTTCATGCCATCTCATTGTCTGTTTTTCTCCCCGTTAGTCACGGCTCCTCTAATTGTCACCATAGTAACCATGCCAGCCATCTCCAAGTGCCATAGTAACACTGATGTGCTTGCCAGCGTCGCATTTAGCCCGCGTTCCTCCGAAATATAATTACAGCCAATTACAGCAGCTTTCAGGGACCTCAGCTCCTCCCTGCACTGCGCTCTCCCCAGCACAGGGCAGTCCAGCTGAATGGACGAGAACTGACCGGAGAATAATTGATGAGCCATAGAGGGCCGTATAACAGCTCAGATAAATAAGTGATGTTGTTTGTTTTGTCTCCCTCTGTTGTCTTTGTTTCTGTTTCTTCTCCTCTGTCGCTGTTTGTCTCTATGCACTCGCTCCTCCGGCGTCTCTCGTTCATACCCTCTTCTTCTTCTCTCATGCGCATTTTTTTTCTCTTTTCCTCTTTTCATCTCTCATGCTCTTCTATCTTCTCATCTTTTTCTTACTCTTCTCTCTCCCTCTCTCTTTCTTACACCCTTCCTCTCTCCCCCTCTCTCCCTCTCCCTCTCTCTCCCCCTCTCTCTCTCTCTCTCTCAGGGCAGTACGCTGGCGCGTCAGCTGGGAGCGGTGGCGTACGTGGAGTGTTCGTCGCGCGTGTGTGAGAACAGCGTGCGGGACGTCTTCCACATCACCACGCTGGCCACGGTGCGGCGGGCGCACGCCCACCCGGGCTCCTCGGGCTCGTCCTCGGGCGCCCTCAAGCGCAGCACCTCACGCCGCGCCCTCAAACGCATCTCCCAGCTGCCCCTGCCTCTGTCTGGCTCTGCCTCCCAGACGCACGAGCCAGCCCCCACGCTACGCAAGGACCGCGCCAAGAGCTGTGTGCTGATGTAGTGCACACACACACACACACACACACACAGATACACACACACATAGACATACGTAAGCAAAGAACTGATACCTGAGAAGAACTGATCCCTACTGTATGTATATACATAGGACAGGTACACAAGCACATGCTAAAATATGTATACACTTGCAAGTATGGTTCTCACCATGAACCCACACATTAACACATATACACACACATACACACTCCAAGCCACCCTTACAGATGTGCAGTTTGCATCTGCAGAAGTATTACGTGACATCCCACAGAGCTTTATTTATTGCTTTTGATGTATGGTTTATGTTATTCTGCTTGTGTAAATGACCTGCAGTCTCGCTGGACACACCCTTGGACTTGGGGGTTTACATTCTCTTGGCATTTTGTTTTCTAGTTTTGTCTCTCCTTTCCTCCTTTTTTTATTTTCCAATTGGCTTAGAGAGAGTATCTCTCACCTTCTCAAATTAGACCTCAGGACAGGACAGGGGCTGGGACTGCTGGATGTCAGCTCTGCTCTCTGATTGGTTGCCGCATAGTTTCCCTCTCCCCGGTTTCCACTGACAGTAGTGGTTGTCAAATGTGAGAGAAGGAGATTCAAAGGAAAAGGGAGGAAGAGACTCTCTGAGGTTTTGCTATATATAGCCAAATGGTTCTGTTGCTGCCTCCAAAATTGAACTCATCTAAAAGGGATGTCAAAAAAAAGAAAAGAAATATGATCAAAAAGTGACGAGGAGAAGGAGAAATAGGAAATGTGAAATTGTGGCGGATTTATGATGTTTCTTTTCTGCAGGTCCTAGAAACCACAAGTGCTTTTCAAGATAAGATCACTGTACATATCAGTTTAACTATGAATGCCATGTAATGAATTGTGCTCAGCCTTTGTTCCGTGGAGCTCCGCAGATGACTAAGAGGAAGGGAACCCAGAGTGTCGTGTTGGACGCCACAATAGACACCCTCGCGTGGGAATCGACGCGATTCCACCACTCAACTCTGGCCCCTTTGCTTAAAGGAATATTTTCATTTTGTTGTGTACAGATATCTATGGGGGAAGGGAGGAGATGGTTGAAGAAATATGTAAAATATGATGATGTTTTAAATATGTTTATTGTGTTGGAATTTGAAGCACAGTAAAAACAGAGACAAGCTACGCCTGAAGGCTGGGCTTTTTCTTCCTTCCTTTCTTTGGTTTTTGTGTTTTGGTTGACGTCTTTAACTCTTAAAGGTGTAGGTTTTTGAACGTTCTAAGTTCCGCAACAATTGAAGGTTCTAAAATTCTATGTTGAATTCAATGAACCCAGATATTCTTTAGAATGTTCATTTCTCAACATTCCCGTCACACCGGTGTGACGGTACTCCTTTAAGGGTTAACTTGTTAGATTTGTGGCCTGATTTACTGTCAAGTATCTGGTCTAATACGCTTGGCTGACACCTTAAGCTCCTTCAACGTTCTCTTCCCCCACGTCTACTCTGCCCAGCTGTTCTTGTGAATGAGGAACTGGAGAACTCGGACTGCACTCATGCCTGACCACCTGTAGAAAAAAGTCATTATTTCAGCACTAATCACAAATCAGAGCGCTCCTAATGAAAGCCGCCTACACATTAGCCGCCGACGGACTGAACTTCCTGCAGGTGCGATAAGCCTGAAGGCCATTAAACGTGGCCCTTTTCATATGGTTATGAGAGAGTCACTGCCCGACTCAGAACCCTCAATATGAAAGAACACAGACGACGGAACACATGTTCTACATTAGGCACTTAATATTTCTAATCATCGTCCCAGCACAACAAACAAGGGCAGCCTTGGAAATGATCATCCCATTATTGGCACCTGATTAAAGCCCCTCCTATTAGACTGTTATCCCACCGGCAGAGCTGTGAAGAGGCACGTTTTCTAATTACAGTTTGTGATAAAGAAACCCGTATCATTACGTTAATGCATATTCGCAATTCCCGTGTTCACTCTGCCATGTAGGCAGAGATCATATAGGCATATACGCAGTGTGTATTTTTAGATGTTTATAAACACAGATGAACCGTGCATTAATAACTGTGAATGAGTAGAATGTGCCAATTGTTTGCTGCTGTTTACTCAGGCAGAATGCAGCATCAGTTTGTCTCATTGCTATCTTTTGTGTCTGACGTCACACTATCAGCCCAAACCCCAGCAGAGAGAGAGGCCATTGTCTCTCAGCGACTGCCTTTGTGGTGTTGTTGTGGACGGGGAGAAATGCAGCATGAAAAGCATCCAAATGAGACAGAAAGCAAACTCAGTAGAAGGGATACGGCCACTAATCCTGGACGTCAGCCAGCTTTTTACTTCACTCTCCACGTACAGCAGTGGTGAACAATTGGCCGTCTGGACACAGCTTTTTTGGGGGGACTTTTTTGGGGAGGCTTAAGAAAGACGGAACATCTGCATAGAGAAGGGGGGGGGGTAACGGGGGCGAGGGGGAGCCGGGGGAGGAGGTAGTGGAGTGGGAAGGGGTAAGAGAGGGGGTATCTCAGGGTAGGCGGTAGATGAGGTTGGCACCAGTGGCCGTGAACCCTCAGTGCCCACCAGCTTAGACTGGCACTAAGAGGATTAACCCAGTGAGTGGTTTGCGTGTGTGTGTGTGTGTGCGTCTCTCTCTTGCTGTGTGTGTGGACTGCATGACACAGCCTGTTGGGGTAACAGTTGGACGGAGGCTCTCCCGCCTTACCTCATATGGGAGAGGAGAGGGAAGGGGGATAAATGTGTGTGTGTGTAATTATGCCAGTCAAGGGAAGAAGCTGTGTGTGTGTGTGTGTGTGTGTGCGTGTGTGTGTGTGGAGGGCAGTGGTAGAAAAATTGTGCTTGGTGGTTTTATAGTGAATGGTTGTAAGAGTGTTTATTATCAACAGTGTTGAACCTGTATATATGCACAAACATGTAAACTGCAGGTGACATCAAAATCTGTTATCAACAGCTTACGAGGTTTGAAATCTCACACTTGTTTTTTTCTGTTATTTATCTGATATTTGGGACTTTCTTATATGGTTCAAATGATCTGTTTTGTGTTTTTGTTGACAACATGATGAACCCATTTCTCTCTCATGCATTTTCCATTCTCAGTGTGTGTGTGGGTGTGTGTTTGTGTCGGCCAGCCTGCCAGCTTGGCATCAGTTTTCATGTCATGCTTGCCCATGTTGGCCTGATGCCGATTTGGCAAAGACAGAGTAAATGAACAAAGAGCATAGACACATTAGTATTCAGCCAACATGCATGCACGCACACTCACACATTCACACACACACACACACAATTTCTGCCCTTTGCGGGCATAAACATGGAGTGTGTCCCCTCACTGTCAGGGAGTTCAAGAGGGAGACAGCTTGCGGATGCCTTATGCATGCTCATGATTTGCCTCCTGGCTAAAAGATATAAGTGGAGTGCAAGACAGTGTGTCATGGTTTAATTTATGTGTGTGTGTGTGTCTTTGTGTCCTGTGCCTGTGAGTGACAGTGCTGTTTGTCTATTGGTGCAAACACGTAGGCCTAGTCATGCTGAAAGTGTGGCCTGCTTTGGTGGTGGTCATGTGACCAACACCAGGTGCAGTTTGACTGGGTGTCTGCCAGCATTGCCCCAGCCCCTGCTACTGCCTATTACCAGTCACAGCCAATCAGAGGCTCCCTTCACTGTGATTGACGCAGCAGGAGCGCAAGACAGCACCAGCTAGGCTTTGCACCTGCTGCCTGACAATATGTCTTCCCACCCCCAGCAGAGACACAACACTTTCATTCACCTCTCTCTCTGCTCTCTGCCTGTTTGTTTCTGTCTCTCTCTCTCAAACACACGCACGCACGCACACACATACACACACACACACACATGCACGCACAGGGTGCGATTTGTGTAAAAACCAGAGGGGGGGATGATTTTGAATAAGTTTAACCCCCCCCCCCCCCAATTTTTTTTTTTTAAATGAACGAACGATTCATAGTTCCTAGTACACTGACATTCCTAGTAATGTCATGGCTAATAATAGCCTATATTCATTTTGCCACCTTTGTAACATTTACCTTTATCTTAGTTTTAGTTTACCGTGATGTATGACTTTAAACAGCGAGTGTGCTTGGTATGATGATCAGCTCCTCTAATGCAGGGTAGGACTACGTTTTGACAAGCATACAAATTCACCTTGTTCTTGCCCCATCTGAAATGACTCCTCTAGTTTTGCTGTATTTGTTATGTAAAAAAATGTTGTATATGATGGCACTGAATTCTTGAGTTAGTGAATTGGCTAACAGTGTTAGTTGGTAACCAAATAGCACACATTGCACTACACGCTGCGTACTGTACGTGCATTCTCTCTCCTGCTGATTTGCGTTCAGTAGCCAAGTGCGTAATATTGCAAAAGTTGAAAAAAGTGTTTATTGTAGCCTGCAGAAAATAAATAGACTATCATACTGTCAGTTAATTGGCTACAGTGCAGTGAAGTTTGGAGAGTAAAGTTATAGGGCAACTTGAAGTTTTATGAAAATAATTTACGAACCAGAACATAAAGACCATGAAGCTTCTATTTCTTGCAGCTGTTAAAACACCCGCTAGATAGTTTAAATACCCACCAACATTCGTTTTTGCAGTACAGATTATTTCTGAAAGTTATTTGTCTACTAGGCCTAGCCTACTGGCTGATTTATCAAACGAGTGCTTTCTCGTTCGTCCTCCGCAAACTACAGGTGTTTCGGTCGAGAGCCATTGAATAAGCGATGCCAAGCAATTTCTGTAACACTTTTTGTGACATTCAGCTAATATCTCCTCATTTAATGTAAGTTCCTTCGGACAAGGCCTACGTTCTATACGTGGAGTTGCCCTCCATCTCAGTTGCATCAGTTTTCTAATTTTGAAGGTTCTAAAATATGACGATATGCTTCACTGAATCCTTCTCGTTTTCTTTCATTTGTCCAGCTAACTTTTCCATTGAAACTAGCCATTTATGATGGATTACACAGTCGACATTCTGAAATGTCCTGCACGATCAAGGCCAAATTAAGTTATCACGCAGCCACTGTGTCAGCAGCATGAGTGCTGACGGTGACGGTGCGTTTCTGATGTCAGATTATTATGTAGGCTAGCCTACTAGACTGTTCTCACGTTGCAGCGCTTTACTTATATGAAGTAGCATTAATCAATATGAGGGGCAGAGGGTCTTGTTGTCTGTCTGTTTGTTTCTGTCTCTCACACACACATACATCTCACATAGCCTACACAAACATGCACTGACACGCACTCTCTCTCTCACACACAGACATGCACACACATACATCTCACATACAGACAGACACACACATGCACAAACATACTTCTCACATACACACACATGCACTGATACACGCACACTCTCTCACTCACTCACACACAGGTACATGCACTGATACAGGCACACCCACACCCACTCTCATACTCACACACATGCAAGGATACACATGCACACACACACACACTTTCTCTCTCTCTCACACACACACACACACATGCACTGATACTCATGCATGTACACACGCATGTACACTCACATACTTTTCTCTCACACACAAAGACTGATATTGGTGTGCATGTGCAAAAAATGCAAGCTCTTACAAGACTAGCATACACACACGCAAACATGAGCATCCAATTAAATGTACACACACACACACACACACACACAGACACACAACTCAATTATTAAACCACTGCATACATTTTTCAGATGCTATTTAATTCTGTACTTTGTGTTGTGATCCATGTGTGAGACAAAGCGCAGTGTTGAATTGAAATGAAAGAGTGTTGCTTAATCCGGGTCGTCGCTGCATTGTTCACACACTCAGATGAGGAGCACCAGAAACACAGCTCTCTCCCCCGACAACCAACTCTCCCCTCCAGCTGGGCTCCAGTTTAAGAGTGCATACGTAAGTGTGTGCATATGTTTGGGTGTGTGAGACGGAGAGTGAGTGTGTGTGTGTAAGAGAAAGAGTGTGTGTAATTACCTGATAACTGAGAGCACTGCACAGTCAGTGAGCAGCAGCTGTTACAGAACACTCACTATTAACACAATAATACTCTATTACTGCAGTGGCTGCCTGCCCAGAACAGTGTGTGTGTGTGTGTGTGTGTGTGTGTGTATGTATGGGGGTGCTTTCAGTAAAGATGGCAAGAAATGGAAGGAGTGTGTGTGTGTGACTGACTGGAAAGGGGACTGGGATGTGAG
>NC_055959.1:27981622-27989122 GCF_018492685.1 Alosa sapidissima
GATCTTATGTGTGCATGTGTATGAGTGTGTGTTGCTTTACTCGGGTCAGGATGATTGTAGAACTGATGAGAATGCTGATCTCTGTTTCAATCTCCATCCATCACATTAGCATTCACAGCTCATCTCTGGAGCTAGCCTGTAATGGGCCTCTGGCCTGCCTGCCCTCTACTGCTGACAGAGGGAGAGAGAGAGGGGGGGGGGGGGGTGCTCTTTGATGCGGACGACTGCCAGTGGACATGGGGAGTAGCTCTCTGACACGTCCATTTGACAGGGGGAATGGGGATGACTCACTCCATCAGGTGCACGCCTACGTCTCAGCTGACCAGGCCGATCAGCCGTCAGAGAAAATCAGGATGTTATTAGCTCATAATGCAGTGACTGGCCGTCCACCACCCACCCCTCCACCCACTCACTCTTATCAGTTTGCATCGCAGGACAGTTCATGAACTCCCAAAATATGGCTAGGACGTCACACAGTTAATGCTTGCTGATCAAGGCCCTTTGGTCAGCTGGGAGCGGCAAGACCCCTGGCATGCCCCCAGGTTAGATCAGCAAGAGAGAATTGAGGAGGGGGCTATGAATACGTCATCTCACAGAGATGCTAAGATTCTATTCTGACACATTCTGACACATATGCACGATAACACACACAGGGCACAGGTGCAGACAGCAGAGCTACAAACACACACACACACGATGGAGAAGCAGAAATTCAGAATTGTGTATTAAGCATCTCATCTCGTTTAGAGATATCCAGTGTGGAAATGTCTGCCATCAACCTAAGGGAGTCGTTAGATGCCAAACAACTAGAGAAATCTAATAAATTAGTTACAGAACAAGATCACGTCATTATCAAGGAAACCTGTTATACTGAAAGGGTTTCTTCATGCATCATAAACACAACAGTGGAAGTGGATTTCCACTGATCTTGTTCTGTAACTAATTTATTCGATTTCTCTAGTTGTTTGGCATCTAACGACTCTTATTTACTTACTTTTTTGTTTACTTGAATGTTATGTTTGTCTGTGGACTTAAATTGGTAAAATATGTCTTGTCTTCACCGTGGGATAGAGAGAAACGTAATTTCGATCTCTTTGTATGTCTGGAACATGTGAAGAAATTGACAATAAAGCTGACTTTGACTTTGACTTTGGATTTTGTCATGGAATTTGAACCATAGACTGAACCAGTATTAAGACCACATATGCCATGTATTAGTCCTCCCTGTGCACAGACTATAAATTCTATGAAATACTTCAAAATACTAAAGGAAACGTTTCCCTTGTGTCTTGATTTCCATGGAGCAACCATTTTTTAGCATGATTGAGCTCCATGCCACAAGGTGAAATTTATGAAAAACTGTTTGTGACAACGGTATTCAGCTTCTGGGGCCATGGCCTGGGTCATCTTCGGCCCTAAACCCAACAGAAAACTGCTGAACAATGGAAGGCAGTAGCAACCAATAAACCCCCTTCTGTAGGCTACATGACCTTCTGAAAGTAATCAAACAGGCATGGATTGAGCAAGACGTGCTGCAGATCTCTTTTTGACAACATGTCCTGGCGGACCCAGCAGGACAATTGATTGATTGATTGATTGATTGATTTATTGAATGATCAACTTCTCATTGTCATTACTGTTCCATTTTCAGCTCTGAAACAAACCTCTGAAGTTCGCCTACAAACAGGAACCAAAGCTGCCATCTTAGGAGGAGATCCGGGTGTTAATTGAAGCTAACTACCTATGGCAAGTTGCATCGTAAGTTAGCTCTATAGCAAAGATCAAAGTGTGCCGCCTTCACGTACCGAAGATCACAGTATTCACTCGAAGTATGAGGACAAAACTGTCTAGGGCAAAACGTCTACATTTCTGATTTCTTCATCCCCGCAACAGTTTAACAGGTGCGATCATTCAAAATCCCCATGTTATTTACCCATAGAAAAAATATCAAGATATCGGATCTCCTTATTTCGGCAAAGACGGTAGCTTTTTTGTATAGGCGAACAACTGACCAGCAGACTCTCAGGCAGCTTTCTGTGGTTCAAGAGAGTGCAGGTGCAGAGACTGTTTCAGTCCCTCACCCTCAGATGGAAAGAGAGCGCTGTCAACAGAATGAGGTCGGAAGCAAAACAGTTTATTCACCAAGAGCACTATAAGTGAGTGACTCAGAGCTGCCACTAGCCTTAGTGAGCACAGCTCAACAGCATGACAGCTCCTGAACTGCCAACGCATTCGAAAGATGTTTGAAATAGAAATCATGCCCTGAAAGTGAAAGAGCGTGATATATTTGTCAAACTTCCCTGGAATACTGCTATTGTGTTTTGCAACGTGAGACTTGAATGACAAATTGGCTGATTCTCCTCCTCTGTGCTCTCCTTGTTCTCTTGTTTGGCTCATCTAATGGTGTGACAAGGTTCTTTCATCTCCACTCCGAGCAAAATGAGCCGCACGCACACAACACCGTTTCTTCTCTCTGGTCCGTTTGGAATGTCTACGTTTGTCTTTCAATTTGCATTTCTCTGCACATCCTTTCATTTGTTTGCTAAATGTTGTTGTTTTGCATACCTGCCTTTTTGGACTGCTTTCTATCAACATTTCCTCATTTCGGCTTTGGCACATCTACAGTAGCCTACATCGTTTTGGTACTCACATGTGCATTCCTGATTCGTTTTGCATTTCTACATGACTACTTTTGCATGCACATATTTGCTGGTTTATTTATGCATTCCTCTGTTTTGCATGTCTACATTAGTATTTTTTGCGTGCGTGTCTGCATTCATCATTCATAAAGAGCACGTTTGTGTGCTCCTGTTCTACAGAGAAGAGTGCGGAGCACAGACAGAGAGGGCAGGGCAGTGCAGAGAGGGGCTCTGGCCTCAGCTGGTGCCAGGTTTGTGTGCCGTGACTCAGAGTACGCTTCAGCAACTGCCAGGGATTCACGCACACACACACACAAACACATACACACGCACATGACAATTAAGAAAAGATTCAAAACGCATCAATTTATCCCTCATGTCCAGACATTTCACCAACGAATAGCCAACATATACTTTATTTATTTAATATAAAAACAGAAATATTCAAAAACAAAATGAAACAAAACAAAATGACAGGTGCTTCTTTTATGAAATTGTCTTCACAGGGACACACAACCCCCACCCACCCCCAGTACCCCTCCCCCCCTCTCTCTGCTGTATCATCCTTCACAGTCCCAGACTGGACACTACTATAGGACTGCACACACACACACACACACACGCTCATGCACACGCACACACACACACACACGCACGTGCACACACACGCACACACACACACACACACACACACAATTTGCATACAGATTCCAACATACAGATTCACTGTAAGATCTAGGGCACATTCAGAATGCTGGCTGACTTGATGAACTAGAATGGATCAGTATTGCTGGTCAGTGGATATTTGCATTAATTCTAAGTCTGTAAATATGCATTAAAATGCATAGGCCCTGTGAATGGATCAGTTACAGGCAGTGTACATGCTGGTGATGAATCGCCACACTCACTCTCCCAGTCCTCTGCAGCTGTGCCAACATGCAATGTCACGCATTCACCACAAGGGGGTGACAACCAACCATCTTGTGTCTGTTTTTCCTCAGTTTACCTCTGAATACCTCCTCCCGTCCTTTTCACCTCCTTTCTTCTCCCCTCTCTCTTCCTTCACTTCCTCTGCTACAGTCACTTCTCTCTTTACCCACCCTCCCCCCATCCCTGTTTCTATTCATGCGTCTGATTGGTTCCTGCCAAGACTTCCTTGCTGACTAAACATTCCACAGCTGGTGTCGGGTCCAGGCAACAAGGCAACCCAAAACCCAAACCTTTCCAAGACACCCCCCCCCCTCCAACCCCTTCATCCTTAAACGCACACACACCTACACACATGAGAATACCCAACTGTGTGCGCACACACACACAAAATGGCACATGGACCACTCAGCCTTGACATAGAAACATTTTAACTCAAACCCCACCCAAATAAAGTGAAAAAAAAAGATCTTCAGCCAAGTTTGAAAATGTCTCACTGAAATGCAACAAAGCAGAAGAGCCCGAGGCATTCCTCCAGGCCTGGACTCACCGGGCATGTCTGGGGCTAAGGGAGGCAGGATGGAGGACAGACAGACAGACAGACAGACTAACAACACACTCACTCGTTTGGCCATGAAGGTTCAAAAGAAAGAAGTTCTTTTCAAAAAATGCACACAAGAAATGATAAAAACATAGCAACCATGAAGGAAGAAGAAGGGGGCAGAGAGAGAGAGAAAAAGAGAGAGAGAAAAAGAGAGAGGAAGTGAGAGAGGGAGAGAGAAAAAGAAAGAGAGAAAAGAAAGAGATGTACAAAATGGGACCTGAGGATGAGGATGTGTGAAACCTAGCTACCATGACAGTGTGTGTGTGAATGAATGAGTGAAACCTTGCTACAGTGTGTGTGTGTGTGTGTTTGTGAATTAATGAATGAAACCTTGCTACAGTGTATGTGTTTGTGTGTGTGTGAGAGAGAGGTTTCACTTGCTGCTCTTTGATAGGGTTGCCTCATAGCAGGCTATGTGGCTCTGTTGTGCTGTCCTCCTCCCTATTAGCATGTATCTCAGCCGGTTGCTACAGCCAGACTGGACTTGTGTGCTTTGGGAATCAGTGAGTGGACAGAAACAAGATGTTGGAAGAAGTTGGAAGGAAAGAGATGAATAGAGGGCTGTTTTGAACAATGTGTGAGTATGTGTGTGTCTGTGTGTTTGTGTGTGTGTGTGTGTGTGTGACAGTGTCTGAGTGTGTGTGTGTGTGTGTGTGAAATTGTCTGAGTGTGTGTGTGTGTGTGACAGTGTGTGTGTGTGTGTGTGTGTGAGGGAGGGGAGGTGGTGTTGGAAGGAGAGGGTTAAGTAAAACAGGGTCACACACACACTGCATGGATTGTGAGGCAGAGCAGCCCTCCATCTCAAAAGATGCGCCCCCTCACAACAAAACATCGTAACAAAATACAAACATGCTGACGGGACACAAACGAGAATACTGATACGGCAGTAAACACTCTGGCACAGAGTGAGGAAAGGCACTACAGAGCAGTGTGAGTGTGTTGGTGGTGTGTGTGTGTTCGTGTGTGTGTGTATGCATTTGACTGAAATAAAGCTGGCATGATGTGAGATTAATATGCTGTTGGTGGTTTGTGGTCAGTTCTCAGTCTTTGGCACTGTTGCTGTGAAAGAAATGCAGGAATGTATGAAAAACAAAACACTCGTATGAAAATGAAGTGCAAAAATAGTTTTGAAGAGGATGTCCGATGAGACACTCAGGATCTCAAAAAAGGTGTTTGTCATTTGGGACAGCTGGGATGTATGATAAACAATACAATGCAACTGGTTGAGCTGAGAGTGACTGAAAAACAAAATGGCTGTGTCCTCTCATGGTCACGAGGGATGCGGTGGTGAGGCAGGGGTTTTCAAGTCTGTTCGCTTCCGATCGACATCCGCTGTGCTCCACACAGCCCTCTCACTTATCTTCAAAACACACAAACAAAAACAAACACACAAACAAAATGCAAATGTACAATAGGGATTGTGAAATCCTGTCTTTCAGTCCCCATCTAGGCTTGTCTCAGCGTGTGCGTGCTCCTCGGGCCAGTTTGCTCCAGATTATTCCGGCTGCTCGTTCAGCTCCATATCTGAGACCAGGATGTTCTTCTCCTGCTGCTCGGAGGGCGTGGAGTTGGTGCGGCTGTAGCGCGCGCCCTCGTAAGAGCCCCCGGCGCCAACTGCCCGCCGGCGGTACAGGAAGACCCCGGCCAACACCAGAGCCACCAGCACCAGCAGAGCCACCAGGACCAGCAGCAGCGTAGGGAGATGGTCCGCTTCAGCTGAGAGAGAGAGAGAGAGAGAGAGAGAGAGAGAGAGAGAGAGGGAGGGAGAGAGAGAAAGACAGGGGGGGAGTGAGAGGGAGGGAGAGAAAGAGAGGGAGTGAGAGGGAGGAAGAGAGAGAGAGAGGGAGTGAGAGAGAGAGAGAAAGAGAGAGAGGGAGTGAGAGGGAGGGAGAGAGAGAGAGGGAAGGAGAGAAAGGGAGGGAGAGAGGGAAGGAGAGAGAAAGAGAGAGGGAGGAAGGGAAGAGTGAGTCAGAGGGAGGGAACAGAGAGAGGATAGAGAGCGCGAGTAATTACATGTGCAAGTATAAACCTCTGGGTTCTGGGAGAGTGGAAGAGAGAGTGAGTGCTTGTGGATCTAAGACTGCATCGCATAACAGATCCTGAAACAGTGGGACTGGGACGCATACTCACCGATTGAAGGAGACACATTAATACCTGCAATAAAACACCGAAAAGGAGAATGTCAGTATCACACAGACGTCATGTATAGCATGTCGCTGATCCTCTGAATAAGATGACTTGCCCATTGTCTGTATAGTGCTGTATCTTTCTGTGCTCATAATTCATAACATTGAAATGTGTACAAAGTAATTATGTTGTTGTCGGTGTGCATGTGTGTGTGTGTGTGTGTGGTCTTACCGCGTGGGCGTTTGCAGATGACGCCGTGCGTGTGGTTCTTGCAGGGGCTGGGTTTCCACAGACCCGTGTTGCTCTCCACCCAGAAGCAGGTGCTGGGGGACAGCATGCCCAGGTTGGCATCCTGCAGCTCCCAGTTGGTGTAGCCCAGAGACACGTCCTCCGACCACTGCAGAGTGCCATCTGAAACACACACACACACATACACACACACAGACATGCACACACACGCAATCATACACACATACACACACACACACAATCATACACAAACACACACAAACACACACACACACACACACACAATCATCAGATTTCTAGATATTGATTGGTGAGCGTGTTCCTGATTGGTTGTTCCCTGTGTCCATCACGCACCTTGTGAGTTGAAGCTGAGGCCGAGCCATGCTCCGTGGGCCTGCTCCTGGTAGCCCTGCATGTGCTCCCAGATAAAGCTGCTCTCGCTCTCATCCAGCACTGACAGCAGCTCCGCACCGGCTGGTACACACACACGCACACACACACACACACGCACACACACACACACACAAGCGCACAGAGATAACAGACATCAAAGTCCAAATGAAAATGGCAAAGAGGCAAATTGCAGTGTGTGTGTGTGTGTGTTTGTATTTGTATGTGTGTGTGTGTGTGTGTGTGTGTTTGTGTGTATGTGTGCGTACATGCATGAGTGTGGGTTTGCATTTGTATACCACTTCACTGTATGACTGTGTGTGTGTTTTTAGTTGGGTTTGTGTATGTTTATGTGTGTGTGTGTGTGTCAGTAATGCGTGGGCTGATCCAAAATACGCACATTTACTAGTCAAACCAAATGGTTTTTAATGATATCCGGGTCATTTGCAGGTGAGTCAATAAAAACATATTTGAAACATATTAGTGAAATACCATTTAAAGGCTTCCATCAATGTAATAGGCCCTAACTACTTTCTGAAACATCATTGGCTGACTCAAATCGCA
>NC_055959.1:28001622-28084122 GCF_018492685.1 Alosa sapidissima
CAAATCTGCAAAACATACACTAATTCTCAGTGTTGGACTTAGTGTTCAATTTCCTAAAACACATTTTGCAAAACACCACACACAGTTTTCTACCGAACACACACAAATCTAATGGGAAGTAACTTGATTTCGTTTTTAAAACACAACCTATCAAAATGCCGCCCTTATTTGCCACCTATTCACACTCAGTCCTCAATGTACAAACACTCATTACTTTACTGAACACCATCCGATCATTGCCTTTGTATAGGCTATGAACAGATATACTCTATATATAGGAAATGAAAATGAATTGGACTTTAGCGTAATGTTCTACAAAAATCAACTTTATGCTAAACTTGTCTTTTGTCCCCAAGTTACTGTTAGCTCAATGTTGTTTTCTGTGCCTTTGGAAATGCCTTAGGAACAGTTGAAAGAGTCTATGAATGTACTTGCCCAGCTGCCCCCCCCCCCCCCCCCCCTCACACACACACACACACACACACACACACACACACACACACACACACACACACACACACACACACACACACACACACAGTAATATATTTTCTTTGAAAAGAAATATATTTTCTTTGGAAAAAAACAAAGTAATTCTTTGGAAATACAGCAATTTCTGTCTTTGGCAAAATTAGCGAAACTCAAAACTCTATATACATTGTATACATTGTATCATTTTATTGTATACATTGTATTTTGCTTCTTTTTTTCTTGTATGTATTCACTGTATTCACAACAGCAAATTATTTGGGCAAAAAAAATCACTATTTTTGGCTTCAATATTGCTCACATGTTTACAGTACTGTGTATCTCAGCTTCTCTTTGTAGATGACTTTCACTTTTGTATAGAGATATACATAGAAGCCCATGAAAGACAGAAGAGCTTTAGGTTTTGAGCAACAGTGTGTGCATGATTTATCCAAAATGTCATATTATGACAAAAATGTTTATAATGTGAGGTGAATGTTTGCTTTAGAGATGTGTTTATGACATTTTGAATGTTGTGTGTCATTTTGCTGGAGATTTGAGGCATTTTTCATTTTGTGTGAGCAATTGTGGGTTTTGTGTGTAGAGTTTTGAAAAATAGACAGATTTTAGAAAATGTAGTAGAGTTTAGAAAATGTGTGTAAACAGTTGTAAAAAACTGTAATGATACTATTCTCCAACAACTCTGTCCGTCCCGTGGTTGTGTTCAGTTTCCTCACTCCCCTCCCGTGTCCTCCAGCTGCAGACGGTGCCAAGTGGAGCAGCTCGCTCACACAGGGGGCAAGTGGAGCAGCTCGCTCACACAGGGGGCAAGTGGAGCAGCTCGCTCACACAGGGGGCAAGAGCCCCTCCTCCACTTGTCTATATGAGCCCGACAGCTGCTTCTCTTCACCTGTCGGCTGGCTGCTACCGAAGCTGGCTGACCTCCGCGAGCACCCTCCGCTCCAGAAGTGCTCCTGACCACCCCCCCCCCCACACACACACACACACACCCACACACACACACACACAATCCACTCCAGAAGTACCCGTAACCACCGTACGCTGCATAACCGAGGGGGAGGGGAGCCCTGTGGTGGAACCACGCTGAGATCTGAACCACACAGAACCGCGCCTCACTCACCCAACCTTCTGCACACAGATTATTCTGAGGTAAAGCTGGCCCTGTGTGTTGTAATCAGTCATGTACCACAGCTTAAAATCCCTCATCCTGTCTTACTGTTCAATTAAGAAAAACACACAAGACAAGATGTGATTGTTGTGAATATGGGTACTACTTTTGCAAATATCTAACTTGAAGGGGAAAAAAAACAAAATGTGGGATGTGGGGTGTACTGCTTGACGCTAGTTCTGCTGAAACCCAACCAGCCGATCCTGATCAGTGACCACTGTGCAGGGCAGGGGAGAGGCCAGCTGCCCCTCATGTGCTCTGGAATGTTTGACCAGAGAGAGAGAGAGAGGGAGAGAGAGAGAGGAAGAGAGAGGATACGAAAGAAAAAGAGACTGCAAGAGGGGGTAGAGAGAAAAAGGAGAGAGGGAAGCAGAGAGAGAGAGGAAGAGAAAAAGAGAGCGAGATGAGAGAGAGAGCGAGCGAATGAGAGAGAAAGATATGTGGGGCTGAGGCAGGGATGCAATCTCGGCTGTTTGTCGGACATTTGTCACCAGACAGACTACCACCCCACGGTGCCCTACCTCCTCCACTCTATGGACACGCAATTCTCCTCATCAACACACATCAGAGCGCAACTCAACTCCTTCTCCACCCCAGTACTGTGCGCATTCTCGGGGTGAAGTGAAAGGTGAACAGGGAACTGGGTCTGTGGTGAGCGAGAGGTCGAAGGTCACTCACAGGGCCCCAGAGGGTGACGCAGTCCTCAGGGGTGTTGTGGAAGTTGTTGGGTTCAAACGGATGCCAGTAGGTGAAGATGACCGGTGTGCGGTCCGTCCACTCGAAGTTCATCTGCATACCCTGGTCATGGAGGCCAAGCCAGAGCTCGTCCACTTCTGAAAAAAAAACAGAGAGAGGGAGATGGAGGTGTATTTATGACTGTGCGCATATGCTGACGAATACATGTCTCCGCATAAGTATCTAGACATGGCAAAGAAATACCTTTAGCTATGTGTGTGTTTGAGAGGGTAAAATACCATTCTCTAAGTTAACAATGATAACACTGAATGGTGTGTGTGTGTGCATGTGCACGTGTGCTCGTGTTTGTGTGTGTGTGTGTGTGTGTGTGTGTGTGTGTGTGTGTGTGTGTGTGTGTGTGTATGTGCGCGTCTGTACACGTGTACCTTTCCTTATGTTGACGATAAACTCCAGCTCTGGGAGTGTGTGGATGCTGACCAGGTTGGCCTCCATCTTCTGGCAGGTGGTCTGAGCCGTGTGCCAGTCCTGCTTGTCTCGGTTGATCCTGTAGCAGCCCGCCTGGAAGGACTGCCAGCCCAGCTCACACGTATACTCCTCATCGTCTGACCAGGAGTCTGGACACACACACACACACACACACACACACACACACACACACACACACACACATGCACACACACACACACACACACATGCACACACACACACACACACACACACACACACACACACACACACACACACACACACATGCACACAGACGCACAGAAACACACAAGAGTCATTCCATAAATACTTAAACACAAGTACAGACATCTACAAAGCCTGTGTTAAGACAACCTTGAACTTGAAGGGTACGGCTTTCCTCCTCTGAAGTGAATGGCAGCCTGCCCTGCTGTAAGACAGCAAATACCGTCTTCTGCCTCCCCGTGCCATTCTAAACAAAGCTACAGTCACCACACAGACTGTAATTACAGGTTATTATCTAGCTTGAAACTTGAGACAAAGGCTTTAGATCAACTTAAGAACTTCTTTATTGGACACAATCAAGTCGAGTCCTTGGAAAACTTTAGCAATTTGCTGATGCAGCAGCATTAATGGTATTTATTTAGATTTAATGCTGGATTTTGTGGTGCTGACATTAACTTATTTACTGTAATCTGATGCTCTTAAATTCATGCAACAAACTGTAAGGTGCATCACTGTTCTGTTAATGGATTCCATCTTAGTCCTTGAGCCAGAGGGGTTGGTTGGTACCATCTGAGGAGAACAAGTCTCATAGTGATTTTTGGCAAAGTATAAGCATAGTTAGAAAAAAAGTGATAGCATTGCATTGGTTGTAGCTTTTTGTGTCATCACTGTTCATGTATATTATATGCTTATGCAGGGATATATTACAGATGGATAGGCAAAAACTTCCATAGTTGATTATTTACATTGTCAATAATTTTTTGCATTGGAAGTTTTCTGAAATACTATGTTTAAATATAGCCTGGGTTTTCCCATGCTGCCTTACACACACAATTTTATTCGCGCTGCTAGGCAGCCTGGATTCCATGGACCTGATTTTCACCTCAATGAAGGAACCAATCACAGAACGGAGGGAGGGCAGCAAGACGATGATGACACACCGAAGCGGTTATGAGCTACGTACAGACGCATTTGATAGACATTCGTAGTGCCCAATAAATGGCTCTGGGCATTCGTAAACCACGTCTCAAATACGAGAAAATTAACGTGTAGTTCCCAGACCCCATCTCAATGAGATGAGGTCTGGCGTTAGCCAGGCTAGTTTAAATATGTACATGAGCCATTTTCTAATGAAATATGCACTAATTTGCATACATTTCAAGTGCAGAAATCTTAACATTGGATAAAGTCAGGTTCAAAATTCTTCTTTTTGTTTTTCATTTTGGTGACATAGTAGAGTGAAATGTTATTCCTGAAATTCTTGAAATTTTTACTTTTATTTGCTTTCCATACTATACTGTAGGTTACAAATCATATATGAACAACCTCCTCTATAACATCCTCCAGCATATAGAAGTATAACTGGAAATGTTAGTGTTTGTAAGTACAACTGAAGTGGAGATTTCTGGTTCAGAGTTGTGAAAATGGTGATAATAGATTTTTTTTATGGCTGTTGGCAGAAAGCACCCATTGTAATAGCATTTCACTCTAATATGTCTAATGAAAAACAAAAAGAAGAATTTTGAACCTGAACTCATCTAGTGTTAAGGTTTCTGTACTTAAAATGTATTATAAATTATTGTGTATGTCAGTATAATGACTCATTAACATACTTATACATACTGTAATATTTCAGATAAGTTGCAATACGAGAAAATATTGACTTGTAATGTAAATAATCAGCTGTGGAAGTTTTGTGTGGGGATATCTATTAGTTAAATATTTTAGCCTATTCACCTGTAAGATATCCCTGCATAGACATGAACATAAATACGCTGATAAAACACAAAAGGCTACCCCAAATGCAAATATGTGAAAAGGCCATCACATATTTTCTAATTCTAGGGTGGTATACCTACCAAAAATCACTATCAGACTTATTCCCCTTGAATGGTACCGATTGACCAAAATTAGGGGTTCTGGTAAGCACTATATGTAGCCTGGGTGCCAGCAGAACTTAGTCCCGCCCACAACATTTGAGGTCGGGAAGTTCGGTCTGGCATTGCTCCATTGTGGAACAACTATGCTCGCCCCAAATCTGGCGGACCAATCAAATCGGGCTTTACGATGATGGACAGGTGAGCAACAGTGCCTCGTCAATCACGTCATCTGAACATGCTTAGGTTGATTATGTTTGCAACACAAACGCTGTGGCTAGAAAGAGACAGATGGCTTCTAAGACCCCATATGGAAAATGAATATTGTTTCAATGAGGTTTTATCACTGAAAACGATTATTTCTGAAAACTTTGGCCAAAGTTGAGATGTGGTAAAACTCATGGTTTCACTTTCATCAAGGGAAAACAGTGTGTTGCATTGTGACATGTTGTTCCCTCGTTCGTTTGAAATCTCTGATTGACCCCCTGTTCGAGGGATTTGCAACAGCCTTTCCCAGCTGTTTATAACATGTTTGTAGCATAGTGTAACGGAGGGGATATAGGCTATCAGTTTTTTCCTAATAGCCTACCCTACTACGTATCTCCTAGATCACTACAAATTAGTGTTGTAGGAGATATTGACGGCACAATAACTTTTACAAAAGACCAGAAAACAATGTTAAGGCATTTGTGGAGAAGAAGGATGGTTTGTGTGTTATTCCTACATCTCACGGTAAGTTATTTCGTTGCTCTGATTGGTTAGGTCTATCCAATTGAGTGCAGAGGCATTCCCCCCCTGTTTCGGTTGAAACACACCCCATAATTACGTCGTAATGGAGCAGTATCAGACTCATATTCTGACTAGAATTGAGTATGACTACGTCAGGCTACACTATATGCACCCTGGCTGCAAATTACATCTGCTGTCGCTAGGGTGCGTCTAGATTTCTAGACTACACTATATGAGTTGACCTTATGAAAATAAGGGGAGTCTTGCTAAAGTTGACCTTCTCATGTAAAACATGTCTTAAATAATGCAGCTACATCAGTAATAATCTTATCAAGGTCACACAACCTCATCAGATACAAGATAAGGATTACATAGAGGTCAGACAGACACGGGACAGCACACCGACACTGCATACCGCAACAGCGAACAGATGGGCAGAGAAAGAGGTGGTCAGGGGGTGAGGGAGACAGCAGGGTAATGGGACAACTGCACTGTGTATTGATGCATGTCTAACTGCACTGACCCACTAGGAAAATGTCAAGCATAGCACATAGCACAGGAATGCTTGGTGGGGGGTGATATTGGGTGGGAATATTCTAGCATGTGCTACACTTGCATCAGTTGTTATGTGTGTGTACTACAAATCATTGTACATGATTGTCTTTAAGTATACAGTGTGTGTGAGTGTGTGTGTGTGTGTGTGTGTGTGTGTTGTGTGTGTGTGTGTGTGTGTGTGTGTGTGTGTGTGTGTGTGTGTGTGTGTGTGTGTGTGTGTGTGTGTGTGTGTGAGCCATGCATATGCCTCTGACCCGTGGTGAAGGGGTCCAGAGTGGCGTTTGGTCTCTTCTTGCACACATATGGCAGAGCAATGGTACAGTCACGGTTCTGCCAGCGTCCGGACGTCTCCGTGCGGATCACAGCACAGTTCTCCACGTCGTCCTCAGTCTGCATGTTGGGCTGGTCTGGAAGGAGCCACACAGATGAGAATTAATCTACCATCCAAATGGTGCACACTCCAGACAATACTTTTAATTAGCAGCAAGCATTCCTGAGCACTTGAGTCATCTTTGGCTTGTTTTTCACTGAAGAGCTCTTTAATTGCTGTGCCTATCTCCAGCAGATTTATGGTATCACATCCTTCTCATCCCTGGAGAACCGTTTTCTGGGAAAGCTCATTTGGAATTTTGAATAATTTAAATGCTTTATCGACTGCTTATCCTTTGCCAAAAAGCACCATAAAGATAGGGTAAGTGACTGAAGTGATTGGCTGGCTGAAGGGGGAGGGGGTGTGGTCTGTGTGAAGGGGAGGGGGGTGTGGTCTCTTGCCTGGCTCCCAGTTGAGGTACTTCAGAGGGGCGGAGTCAGCCCACTGCCAGCCTCCATTCAGGTCCAGGTCATTCAGCCCCATCCACAGGGAGGCACTATAGCCACTTAGCAGACCTGTACACACACACACACACACACACACACACACACACACACACACAAACACACACACACACACACACACACACACACCACTCAGAGAGAGAGAGAGAGAATAGAGAGAGAATGAGAGAGGGAGGGATGTAAACAATAAACAAACTGAAAATAACATAGCTTGTTATTGTTAGTTAATATGCTAAGAAAAATGTTCCCATGAGTAAATATAAACACCCCAAACAAAGGGTGGTAGACATAACCTCATTCATTTAGCCATTCAAATTCATTTATCCATTCAAATAGCATCACACATGGATGAAACTCACTCAACTTATACTGTCCTCATCAAACACAACCTGTTTGTCCAGAACCTTGGAATAACCAGGGGGGTATTCCAAGAACGTGGTTTAGTGACAAACCTGTGTAAGTTAACTCAGAGTAAGTGGTAAACCTCCTAATAGAAGAGCTGTATGGCTCCATTCCCCTAACAAAACAATGCCATAGGGCTCTTGTTTTAGGAGGTTTACCACTTACTCGGCGGTAACTTACCCAGGTTTGTCACTAAACCACGTACTTGGAATACCCCCCAGGCCTTGTTTTGCTGCATCTAAAATCTGCAGGAGTAAGAGTGTCCAGCAGGAGGACAGTGTCTGGCAGACTGACACTGACCCCAAGTGAACCCAATCAACTACTGCATGTCCTTTATTCCCTCACCATGACCATATGTCTGGTCACTCTCTCCAAACTCTCCCACTCTCTCCCTCTCGCTCTGCCTCGTTCCCTCTATCTTCCTTCTCCTTCTCTCTCAGCTCCCTCTCTCTCTCTCTCTCTCTCTCTCTATCTCTCAATGCTCCATCTCTCTCTCTCTCTCTCTCTCTATCTATCTCTCAATGCTCCATCTCTCTCTCTCTCTCTCTCTCTATCTCTCAATGCTCCATCTCTCTCTCTCTCTCTCTCTCTCAATGCTCCATCTCTCTCTCTCTCTCTCTCTCACCGTTGATGTAGCCCTGCTCCTCCACCTTGGTGATGCTGAGCAGGTCGGCTCCCTGCTGTTGGCAGCTGATGCGGGCCTCGCTCCAGGACAGCGTGGCGTGGAAGTTGAACTGGTAGCAGTTGAGTCCGTTCCCCAGCGAGTCTGTGTCCCAGAACGTCTCGCAGTCATGACCTGCAGCGGGGACACACGCAGAGAGGAGACGGAGAGGGGGACAACAGATCGGTCACTCAGCATCAGGCACACTGAGATGGGTAGAGACGAGAAGTTTGGACATGCTCATATTTCACTTAGTGTGACTGCTTATTGGTAGTAATTGTAGTTGCATAAATATGTTAATAAAATCTGTGCATATTTCCTCGTCACTGCACTTTCCCTTCTGCTGCTTAACTCTTACATATCTAGAGACACAACTGTATTAGGCAAAAAAGCATCTTTATGAGGTGATGGCGTCCAGATGGAGACAGCTGACAGAGACACTGTGAGATAGGAAGAGGCACACAAGGATGGGGATGACATTCTGTTTGAAGTGCAGCTGCTTCTCTTAGTTTGACTGCAGAATTGCACTAATTGTAGGACCATAAATACCATGATCCTCTACAAAACAAAAAGGGACTGATGGTCCGCTGGCCTTAAACAGAGAAGGACTAGTACTAGTTTCTACTTCATCATGGCACTCTACTATGTAAATGTAAAATGTAAATGTATCATATAATACCTCCATGAAATGTATACTCATTTGTTGCAATGTAATATAAATGTTTCAATTCAATGTAAATGTAAATGTATGCTCATTTGTTTCTGTGTACACTGACAGTATTGTATTGTATGACATGCTTTGCTAGTTTAAAAATGGAGAGGTAAGCTGCTGGAGACATGGACAGGGTTTATAGCAGAGTGGGAGTACAAGGGGCACACAGAGAGGGAACTCATGAGTGAGCGAGCTGGGATGACGTCAGAGAGTGCCAATGGCGGTGCCCATTGGCAGGCAAACACACTCACTCTTGACAGGGCAGAAGCCCCAGCGCTCGTCCTTGCCATAGTCGAAGGTGGTGGCGCACCACAGGTGACCGTCCTCCCGACCCACGCTGGTGCAGCTGTGGAACCACTGGCCATCGTACAGGAAGGGCAGGAAGCACGGCCTGCCATGAGAATTGCCCTGAATGGTGTAGATCTCTGTGGAGAGGGAGAGAGAGGGAGAAGGGGGGGGGGGGGTTAGTATTGGATCTACTTTTCTGTGATCAGGTATCCAGTTGATGAGGCTAACATTTACTTGCTTGTCATAGTGATACAACTCTCTAATTTAACCTTTACTTCATTCATTTGAATTATTTATTTGTTCATCTGATTGCAGTCTTTGTTGCTGCATGAATCATTGCCATCTCAAGACAGCTTTTTGACTTGAGACCAACAGTGAGCAGGAGAGGAGAGAAAAATAAATGTCGTAATACAGAAAGACAAGGGTTAAACCCCTCCCCCTTCAGTTAAGTCCCATGATGCTTTGTGTTTTGTTATTTTCAAGAGAGACAAATGCATTGAAGAAATGCATGCACATCCAACACAGACATTATACACCTATCAAACACTGTGTGAAAAATGGTAAGTAAATCAAAGTGAGTAAATCAAAAAGGATTGGATGGGCTTCATAAACCTGCCCGGAGCTGTAGTTTGTAGACCAAAGAATGACCCAAAGAGATAGGAGAGCAGCTGGGGAGGGCAGAGCTCCAGCAGTGCAATATGTAAGAATGAGATTCATGATCTAGGGACCAGTTGGGGGGCGTTTGGGGGAGTGGGAGAGTGCATAGCGACAGCTAGATAGATAGATAGATAGATCTAGCTGTCGCTATGCACTCTCCCACTCCACCAAACGCCCCCCAACTGGTCCCTAGATCATGAATCTCATTCCTAACAGCTCTAAGCTCTCAGCTAACGTCTGTTGGGAGTGTGTCTTCAGGTCACTTGAAGGGGGTAGGGACATGGATAAATAAACTATAGTAATCTAATACACAGAGGATAAACAAATATAGTTTATAAGTTGGAGTTATCATGAAAAAGATAACTTCGAAAGAAACCAATTACACCAATTAAAGAATAACACAACGATGAAATCATTAGTCAATGAGGAATCCATAATATATTTTTACAATTCTATAAATACACTGTGAATGGATCAGCTTTTAAAAGGTAGGTACACAGGCTGAGTTGGGGGGATGGGGGGAATTGTATTGTTAGCAGCTAAACAATACAAACTACTTTTGTACCAATGAAGCAATGTGTTTTCAACAGCCTGCATAAACTAAGTTCAACTGTCATTGTTTTTTTATCGAAGTAACAGGTGTGCTGGTTCATTTCTTAAGTGATGTCACATTCTAGACAACTTGGAATTTGGAAAGTTAACTTGATATTTCCCAGCTTTGAAATAAAAGCATTCTAGCCCAGTGTTAACACAATAGAGTTCAATGGATTTTCCTTCTTTCTGCAGGATATAAATAAATAAGTACAACCTTTTCTTCATTTTGATACATGCATATTCTCACATATCCAAAAAGGGTTTTAACCTTAGAAGGGTTTTGTCACCATTTTGAGAACAAAGCCACATTGATTAAATTATGTTTTTGAGTTGTGATCTTGTGCAATTTTCTAAGTTAGTAATATCCACTTTTCGGAGTGGTCTTGAATGGAACATTATATGTGAAGCTAGAAGCTATGTTAAATGCCATGCCTCTGGTTCCACAGCACCAGACTGCTATCTAAAAAGACATATTGTGGCATCAATATGCTACCTGTGTATAGTTCCATAGGAGAGGGCATGATGATTGTGGGCTCTCCATGTAAAAAAGACTTCTCTCTATCCCTCTCTTTCCTTCTCTCTGATTTTTTTTCTCTATCTTCACTCTGAACGAAAGTTAATCTCCTGTCAGACAGAATGCCCAGGGGTTGCCGTAGTAACTACCGCATTCCAACAGATGATGGGATGTAAGTAAAAGGCAACAAAGGGAAAGATGAAGAGCTAAAGAGTCTACTGCAGATGAGCCTCAAGTGCTGCATGATGTTATACAAACGCAACGCTGTCACATTATACCTCTGAGCACATCCAATGGAAAGTAGGACATTCATACTAAAGTACACAAACAGACAGACACACACAGAAACACACACAGACATGCATGCAAACACGCACACGTGCACGTACGCACGCACACACACACACACACACATACATGCACACACACGCATGCATGTACACACACACACACACACACACACACACACACACACACACACACACACACACACACACACACAGAACCCAGGGCTGACTAATGTCACTGGCATCTGCACCAGTGTGTGTGAAGCTCTACAGAAATTTGTAAATGCTGGCAGTTATGTACGTGTAAAAGTTATTCCAGTAACCCTGCCACAAAAGCCCAGCACTGAAAAGAGAGGAAAAGGGGAAGAGGAAAAGAGGAGGGAGTGTTTTTCTGGCCTTGCGCCGTGGGGTGTCTGTTTTTAATTACAAAAGAGCAGGAAAAGGCGCTGTGGCAGTAAACAGCAGTTGTACTCGAGGTAAACATTTCATTTTCAGGACTGAAAAACTCTGACAATCTTCAAGCTTCAGTGAGACAGTGTATCAAATGGGGCATTGCAAAACCAGCATAAGCGTACCCTCTCTGTTGATACCACTACACAGCACAATTGGGCAGACCACTATGTAAGTCAGACGAGACCTAAATCTAGCCGCGGTGAAATACAGTGCGATAGAAAACACCCAGTCAGTCTGACAGAACTGTTTACAAACACTGGGGAGAGGTCTAGGCCAGCCAATCTCGCTGGCCGGCAGCCAATCAGGTGCTAAGTGGAGATGCCCCTGGCAACAGAGTCCGCATGAGATCCAAACAAATCCAGATGTGCCCTGGCTCCACAGGCAGCGCACCGCTACGTCAGGACTCCTGAGCGCCGTCTCTTTCCCAACTCCCATAACTCAGCCGCTCTGATTACTGTCGACTCCCCCTAATCTCTCTACATCTCTGTTAAAGTTATGTTCAACAACCTCCCAACATTGCAAGGCTTAAATTTGGCTTCTGTCAAAACAAATAACCTGTGTGTGTTTAGTGACGGGCTTTGTACCACTGTACTGGTAAGAGGAGTAGCCTGCTGCTTTACAATGAATGGAAATGACTGGTAAAGACTGGGGGGGTGTTGTTAGTAGGCTAGAAGAATAGTGAAAGGACACACATTTCCAATGGAGAGGATTTTGCTGAGTTATATTTATATTCTTTATATTCTTATAAGAAATGTTTAAGCTGTTATACATATATATATATTCAAATCTAAAACAGCCTGTCTCAGGCATGAGAACTTCCAGCCCTGATTATTCTAGAGGGTGTTTGTCCATGGGCTGGTCTCTGGTTTGTCTCATGGACGGTACTTCACCTTGGGCGCGCCAGGAGCAGAGGTCTTGGTCGTCGCCGTAGAGTCTCCAGGACCCGGTGACGGCAGCAGTGGTCGAGCCGTTGCCAAGCAGCGCAGAGGCGGGCAGGTAGGTGTCCAGGCTCTCCAGCACCTGAGCACAGTACCAGGTCCAGCGCACCCGTGGCGGCTCCCGGTCACACGTGTAGACACCCAGCGGCGTGCGCTCACCGCTGGACCCACGGCTGTAGTTGCCCACCGTGAGGCCCAGGCACAGGGACGAGCCCAGGTTGAAGAGGCGGCTCCGGGACACCCACTTCCAGAGCTGGCCATCGCCCTCACAGCTGGTGGACATGTAGAGGACACTGTCCCGCACGCCCAGACAGCCCCGGGCGCCATCATGGAAAAAAGTAAACGTGTCTGAGTCCGCTGTGAGAGAGACAGATAGAGAGAGAGAGAGATAGAGAGAGAGAGAGAGAGAGAGAGATTTAAAAACTTAATTAACTTAATTTCTCAGTGATTAAACTAAGTGGATCATTAAAATAAGCTCTCGTGTGTAAAACACTCGCTTAAAATCTGAAAGTATAATTTTCAAAATAAGAAACATGAACATTGTAAGACAACAACTACAATGACTCTAGAAACACCTTCTGACAATTCTGAAGTTAGAAAGTCACTGTGGCAGTGACCGTGGCGGTGAGTGAGATCAGGCGATTATCAATAGCACTGCCACCACTCAATAGGAACGCCATAATGCCAGTTGAATAGCTAATGTGGAAAAACAAGGAAAATCAATGGCACATCCCAACATCACCACATCACATGCCAAAAGGCTTTGGCAAAGCTGACAAATAAATTGAGGCATTATGTTGTTGGTAAATATCACCCACAGGCAAGGGTGTAGTGGTAAAATAATTGGTGGGTAAACTATGAATTCTATCATCATGGTAAGGTAGACTGCGCCATGCGCTATCAGATTTTTAAAAAAGGCATTCAGAACATGTTTGATGATGGTGGAGGTTATTGTCCAATGTTTATAACAATACCAGTGGTATTAAATGGAGTGTTGATGAATGTACATATTGTGAATGTGGATAATACAGTGTGATTTCTGAATGTTAAAAGTTGCATTTGGTGAATAAACTCTTTTGAGAGGTGGATAAACTCTATTTCAGAAATTCCAGAGGTGGATAAACTGTGTTTACTTGCATTTAGCCTCCACTACAACCCTGCCCACAGAAAAATTAAGACTATTGGTTTTCCCAGCACAGAGAGAGGAGCTAAACTGAAGACAGTCAAAGTGATGTCATGTGTCTAGACATAAGGTGTTAAGTGGGCAAGCCACTACCTTAAAGAGGGGGAAACTGTTGCACATGTGTGGCCCTGTGCCTTTGAAAGGCAGGTTATTGGCGCCTGAGTTTACACACGGGGTTGGTGGCTTGCGGCGTAAAGATCTGACCCAGGATGGCTTCCCCTCGGCTGGGGGAGATCTTGCGGTCTGCGCTTAACGAGGTAATGGGACGATAGTGTGTGACGAATGTTTTCACAGACCCTTCACCGGAGCGGTATTGCTAGTTATGATTTGGCTGCTCATTTTAGCTTTACATGATAGGGGAACAAAATTAATCTATTAAAAAACATGTCAAGGCCAACATTTGTCAGGCGGTGCTTTCAAAACCATTTTGAAGATTCAAGGACTTGGCAGAGTGTTCGAATAAGTCTGGGATTTGTTTCACAGATTTTGCTTCGATTTTGCAGCAATCATACATTCAGCCCTGGAAATCACAGAGGACAGCTGAACAGCTGCGTGTTTAGAATAATTATTTTTATAAAATCCCTGCATGGCAATAAGTCAAATGGTGAATGTATCCATGGAGCCGAGTTCACCAACTGTTCCATGTACTCTGGTATTCAGAATAGCTTGAGAACAGTATGCCTAACCATGCATGACTATGCTTTTATGGGTCAAGCAGAGTTACAGTAAAAGAAATCACCAAAATACTGGAGGCAGAGAGGAGGTACAAGATCAGCTGAAGGATAAGGACAAGGTGGTCTGACAAAGTAGCTATAGAGAGAGAGAGAAAGAGAGAGAGAGAGAGAGCGAGGGAGAGAGACATTTGCCGATAGTGGATGGACTAAGGCCACAATGAATGGAATGTCGGGAACCAAACCCAGCAGCCTTCCCGAAAACCCGAGTGGTTTTCTCTCATCCCCTGTTTTCTCCTGCTTTTCTTTCTCTTTCTTTCTTTCTTTCATTCCTGCTGGGGGGATGTGAGGTTACAGCCACAGAAAGGGTGACTGAGTGTGGGAGAGAGAGAGAGAGAGAGAGAGATAGAGAGAGAGAGAGAGAGATAGAGAGAGATAGAGAGAGAGAGATAGAGAGAGAGGAGTGCAAATGGGAAGACAAAGGAGAAGAAGAAAACTGAAATCAGGAAAAAAAGACGACGGTGAGAAAGAGAGAGAGAGGGAGAGAGAGAGAGAGAGAAAGAGAGAGAGGGAGAGAGAGAGAGAGAGAAAGTGAGAGGGAGTCTGTAGGGGAAACGACAGGAACACAGCTGTGGTTCTAAATTGAGGTGTCCCTTAAAAAAGGACAGTAAAAGGACAGTAGCCCTTCACACTGAAAATGAAGCCTGACAGGAGAAAATAAAAAGAGACGGAAAACAAGGGGAGAAATAGAGAAAAAGACACCCTCAGCATTCCTAACAGTTGGGCCCCGGAGAAGGGTGCAGGAAGTGGAGAGGGAGAGAGAGAGAGAGAGAGAGAGAGGTGATTGTAGGAGACCAAGCTCCCACACAAAGGCACACATGCTCACTAACACACACACACACACACACACACACACACACACACACACACACACACACACACACACACACACACACACACACACACACACAGTCTTACAGTTCCGGTCCAATTCTGGTACTACTCACCATTGCTATTTTTCATATTTGGAACTGTACTTAGCTAAATTAAATATTACCACATGGGGGATTTTGTTGTTTACAGACTATCACTTGGTCACCCACTCTCTCCACCCAGTGTGTTTTGTTCAGACCCCCGTAGCACCCCCTCTGTCCACATTATCACCCCAGCTGTAATATATAAGTCCAGTAGTCAGGTCAGTTGGTGTGGCATTCCTCTCCAGAGGGTGTCCTCGACTGCTTTTATAAAAACACACCAAAGGCAGAGTGATTCTCCAGATGGGACCAGACCAGCACTGCCAGTGTGTCAGTATGTGTGTGTATGTGTGTGTGTGTGTGACTAGTGCTAAATAGTGCTGTTGTGTTCTTCTTCTCTCTGTCACTGTTGATATGGTCTGATTCACCCTTATTTATTCTTTTCTTTTTTATTCTCTCTCTCTCTCTCTCACACACGCACACACACACACACACACACATAATCAGCTATAATTGATGCCCATTCCTGCACATATCTCATTGTTGCATTCTGTTGCTAAACACAGCTAGTGATTAAAGACGTAGACAGAAGCGCCTGCGAAGCTCTTCTCTCATTATGATGCAACAAGACTGTAAAGCTGCAACAGCAGAGAGGGCCTGGCAACAAAGGGCTTCTGGAAAAATCCACAGCAAGTTTGAACCCTGAGCATGCAAAAGATCTGTGAGAGGAACTAACTCCCACACTGCTCCTTCCCCAGGACAGGCAGTTCTGTCAGTCCTTAATTCCACTCTTACTAACAGAATGCAGGCCCGAACAGGCAGAAAATTAACCAGCTTTCTGATGAGCAACATCACCGCACGGGAAGTTAAATAGTATTGGTATGGAAGAGTTTAACCCTTAAAGGGAGTACCGTCACACTGGTGTGACAGGAATGTTGAGAAATGAACGTTCTAAAGAATATCTGGGTTCATTGAATTCAACATAGAATTTTAGAACCTTCAATTGTTGCGGAACTTAGAACGTTCAAAAACCTACACCTTTAAGGTTTAAACACAAAAGTTAACCGGATGATTGGTTGTGATTCACTGGGTTAAATGGTATGCTTTCCTCATTATTCATCGCTTGTTATCTCAGCCAAAAGCACTAATGAACCTCTCCACTACTGCCCATATTGATTTTGAACACATCACTCTGAACCAAGCGCTCTGCAGCTGATGATATCTGCATACCCTAATGGAGACACACATGCCCTTTTAGAATGCTTTCTGTTCTTGCATAACAGCCATTATGGTTTAGCTCTGCAGAATGTCAGAGCAGTGCAGGGAAAATGGGCTCTAAACATTAACTACTAAAAAACATAATTCCAAATGAAACCAAAAGTGTAAATCCAGATACCATTAAAAAACTGGAACACTCTCCGTTGGTATGCACACATTACATAGTAGTAAAGACTATATGCAAACAGCCTTTTCTAAACACACCATCACTCTTTCCTGGTTTAGATTATGAGGATTTACCAGTTTATTACATCTCAGATGGTTGCATCTGTGCTGGAGTTACCTGCTGTCTGGTTGATGACAGTGAAAAGAAATGACAAATCCTTGTGCTGCTTCAACCTCATTGTAATGTCATGTATGTATACAAAGTTCTCAAAAAGCTTATGTGTCTCCACACAGCGTTCTAATCCTGGGGCTTTCATGGGTTTGTGCAGCAGTGTGTGGAGAGCCAAGCACACAGCCCGTCTCTGCCAGCTCTGGTGGGCGTATGGCACTGGGAGTCGCTCGCTGTCCCGAGCCTGACAGACCAAACTAGGCGGCGGAGTTTGATTTCTTCTGCCGTGCATTCGCCGGGGGAGCATGGGTTGCATAATGCTGATTTTGGCTTCGGCGTGATGCAGCCGGAGACTCGTGGACATCGGTCTGGTATTCAGGGCACTGGAAGCCAGCCCTGGGGTGCGGAAACAGGGTTAACAGAAACCAGACAGGCCCCCCTCACCACCATCCACCACCCACCCAAAACCCTCACACCGTTAGCTCACCTGCAGAGACACATGGATGTCTTTTAAAACCATTGTTTAACATCAGTTTCTCACTGACATTGCTGGGAGATGAGAAACGTCTGTTTGGCAAGGAGAGTGAATCCAGAGGATTTTGGGCGAGTTTTGTATCAGGCATCCAAGTGTGGGTTTCACATTGTAAAAAAACAAAACATGGTTCATCTTAGGCTGCAGACAAAGAAACTGAGAAGTGTTTGTTGCTAAAATAAAGGCTGCATGCACACGTGTCAGAGTCGGGCTGAAGCCGTGTATCCAGGAACTGTGGCCAAATCTGCAGCACGCTGAAATGATAACACCCCCCAAAGCGCCACATCACCTTCTACGCGTCGTCTAAGGCCAAGGACATAAGCAAGAAATTCCAAGAGGCTACCAGATGCGGATACACTTTTGGTTTATCATTATGCTCTTAGTTGTTACCTCCAAGACAAACAGAAAATATATGGTGGAATATTTCACAGTTTAAACACTCAGAGCTATCTCTTTTGGACCTGCCAGATTTTTTCACTAGTATTAAAGACTGCCACGTGTAGATCTGTTGATTCATTTGAAATGCTCACACACAGAGAGACACACATAGACATGATTAAGCATCAATATCTGTTATTTCATTCTCATAATTTCCTGACAGATTGCCATGTGTAATGGTGTGTGTGTGTGTGTGTGTGTGTGTGTGTTTATGGAGAAGTGAGGAAGTTTGCAGGTACTCGTAAGGACGGAACTAACACACTGGAGGTGCCCCCCAGGGGATCATGTGACTCAAGGTAAATTACTCCCAGGTGCTGTGTCAGCACCATTCCTCTCTCTTTCCCCCCTCTCTCTTTCTCTCACCCTCTCTTTCGCTGTCTCACTGTAAAATGTAGGCCACGGTCTCTGCCTCTCCAACACCAGAGATCACTGCCAGTCCACAGCTGCAGAGCTTCATGTTTGCTCAACAACACCACCGCTGCTAAACATTGCAGTGTCCTGTTGCTCCAACCTCTCCCTGAACCCACCGAGAGTGAAAAAATAAACCCCCAAATTAATATCCGATCAGATGGCCAGCCTAACTTCATGCTTTATTTGGCTTTGGTCAGAAAAAAGACACCGCTCCCTCCCATCTCTCTTGTCCAGCCACCCCTCCATCATGTTGTTTTCTGGACACCTCCTCCTCCACAGTTCTCTTTTGTCCTGCGTGTTGTTCATAACGGAGCTGAGCTACTGAAGCCCCTGTTGAAGCCAGATGGCTTCCAGTGGAGGAGAGGGGCTTTCAGCCCTGGCCAAGAACAGCAGACCCACAGGGGCGAAGGAGTGCAACCCAACCTGCCTGTAATCAGGAGGCCGCCTAAACACACAGACCCTTCAACACACACACACACACACCACACACACACACACACACACACACACACACACACACACACACCTCCTCAATTAACCAGATGCCCCTCCTCTCAGCCCAGGACTACTCACTTCCACAGGACCCAAACTCCACGCCTTAGCGGTGACAGTCTGTGGTTGGTGTGTGTTGGTGCGTGTGTGAGAAGGGGCTTTATGAGGAAGCGGTGGCTGCCGGTATGTGGTGGCAGAAGACACACACATACATACACACACACACACACTGAGTGAGACAATGTGTGAGAGTGTGCGAGAGAGAGGCACAGATTCACACTAGCCACTTGGGTAGTATCTGCACACAAAACTTCTGACAGAGCCAAAGACCCATGGGGTCTGTGTGAGGGGTCCTGGCCCCGTACAAACACCCAGAGGATGGTCCCATACTGGGGCACGGAGCTGCTGAACAACCAGGATCCGAGAGCCAGGAGGCCCAGGATGTTGACTTAGAAAGCATATTAAGGTAGTTTCCCAGGATCTGATACAGGGGGCGAGGCCTGCCCGAAACCATTCTATTTAGACAGATGTTTCAGGATCAGTAGAGGGATGTGATGCACAGGGGAGGGTGAGGTACACAGAGCATGGACAGACAGACAAACAGAGACAGATAGATAGATAGATAGATAGATAGATAGATAGATAGATAGATAGATAGACAGACAGACAGACAGAGAGACAGAGAGACAGAGAGGGGTGGAGGGAAGTGATGAGTCAAAGAATGAGTATGATGGAGAAAAACATGAGAGAAAAAAGGAAACAGAGTGAAGATAGGGAAGGGTGGTAAGAGTGTTATGCAGATTATCTTTTGTTTGGTAGAAAATCGACATGCATACACATGCACACACTCGCACACGCACACACGCACACACACACACACAAACAGGCAGGAAATTCCAGGCTCTTGTGTTTGTTTCTGCTCTATTTTACGGCGCTGCGGTCGTTGAGAGGATAGAGCCGAACAGAGCAACAATTCACCTCTGCAGGACCACAGTGGAGGCTGACTGTGGGTGCGATTTCACAAGGTCAATCTGGGCTTCTCTTAGCCTCTGCATAAATAAATAGTGAATGTATACAACTCTGACCAAACACTGCCAAATTGGCCAACAACTCTGTAAATTCACATACAAAGTCAAGTGTCACAAAAGGAATATATAAACCAAACATTGTGTGCTTCATCTAAAACAAAGATTAAATGGGATATCCTAATAAGCCATGAATACTATCAAAACACATCAAGGGTGGGTACTGTGAGATGCTGGCACCAATGTGTATGGGTTTTTGTGTTGATTTCTGAGACCAATGTCCTGAATGGCATTAACCAGAAAATGGAATACAAAAACAAGAATAAAGTTGATATCACTGCAGTTCCAGTAAATTCCTTTCCTATTCGTGAAGCTTTACATTCATAAATAATATAAAATGTATTTCACTTAGGCACACTGTAACTGATATCATGGCCTTTCATATAATATTTATTGTTAAGACTTTGAGAACCTGGCGCTGTACAAATGGGTCAAACCAAATGATTTGATTTCAACAGACTGATTGCCGTGACGTCGTTACATTAAACCAGCCAAATGGCGATAGGAAATCAAAGTGTATCTGGCAAAGAATTGTGCTCTAGTTATTTAACCAATTATAAAGACTTGTTTGTCCTCATCTCTGCCGAGTTCAGTCGTAGTCTATTCCAACAGTTTCCAAAAAGAGAGACAGACGTTTTTTACAACGATGTGCTAAAACTACCCTCTTTCAGAGTCTTTCCTGGTCGGGTATGCGTGGCAAGGCAGACCTACAGTATCCAATACAGTGAGCCAGATACACATGGAAGCCAACACCGGCTAATCACCAAAACAGTTTCGAGCTGTTTCGGACAAAAACTTTGACTCGATATTGTATAACCGGATGTAAGGATCACATCTGCCCGCGGGATGCCAAATGGCGCTGAAGCAACACGTAGCAATATGGGCAACGCCGATGGAGAGGGACGAAAAGTCCACCAAACCTAAACAGTTGGCTAACCTAGTTTTGACTTCAGTCCTGAAAGGAAAACATAAAAGGAGAAAAGCCCCCTCCCCCTTTTCACCCCCTCCCCCGCCTCTGCATCTGGTTCTACTCAAAATTTGGAGTTTCGTGGCATTCCATCGCATCAGCATCAGTTGAACCATTAGCATCAGGTTAATGCTAAATCAAAAGCGGCAAACAAATTCCAATAACAACATGTTTCATGGGGCAAATAACTCCTGTGCTTTTGCGGCAACGTGTAGGTCATTCTTGGTAAAGTCTGCAAAGTAGCTACTACCGGTAAAGGGTCTGACTTGGCGAGGACCGACTTGAATGAAAAGTCTGCAACAGTCTTAACTCAGTGTCAACATAAGTTTGAGCTTCCTTACCTGACACGGTGCTCTTTAGTTCCAGACTAAAAAGCAATAAATATAAAGTGCTGTAACTGCATAAACTGATATTGTTCATCCATAATCGTCTCCAGTGGTTGGGATTCTTTCCGGCGCGTTGCATTCCCTCTGTTGCCTCGAATGGTAAACGTGGAGAGGGAAAAGAAACGAGCTTTGTCCTGGGAAGACTGGGTGCAGTGAAAAGTGTGTGGGGTTCTGTGCAGACCAGAGAGCTGTGGAGAGATCCTGCTTTGCGAGCGCTGCTGTCTATCTACGCGTCATTTATTGAGCCCGAAGTGAATGAGCGCAGCAGACACTGCGTCACCCGTCCCCCCTCATAACACACACATTCTCTCTCTCTCTCTCTCTCTCTCTCTCTCTCTCTCTCTCTCTCTCTCCTGTTTAACTTTGAGCAGTTTGGTAGGGATTGCAGTGAAAGGATTAAGCCATTTATAAACATAAAGGATGTTATAAACATTACAGTGCACTGCTTCGTTGTGTTACTTCTGTTCTGCCTTTAACAGAGATATATGGATAATCCAGGGCTGCCAACTTTTCAAAAAACCTTGGAGTGAGATTTGGTGGGGCCAACCAAAATTGTGCTGCGGAAATGTTTGTTTGGCTCATTCAGCATTATTACCGTACAGTAAAAAAAACGTACATCAGTGGTTCTCAGGTGTAGGGACCAGGGTCCCAGAGTTTAATTGACATTGGTATCAAAGGGATCTACTACTAGGACCTCGGCCTGAACCTGCGTTCATCTGATATGATGCTGTGTCGCCCTAAGGGTGTTTTGTACGAATTTAAGAAATGTTTGTATATTTTAACTTTTAAATGCATCAATCAGGTGCACTTTCAAAATAAATTCAGAGGTCAGACTTGCTTATTTTTATGGAAATATTTGTGCTGTAGGCTAAGCTATTTTGCACTTCAGAATTATAACCATGCACACACAGGTGGAATAGTTATTGCAATAAGTTCACAACCACAAAACATATATGCTACATTTCATAGTTCAGAAATGTTCAAAAATGTGTGTACATTTCAGCACTCATTATGCAGAAGTGGTCACCTGTGTTATTCAGCTAGTTCATTTAAGATAATATATTGGTCATTGTAATGACCACCTAGCCTATAGCCTACATGCTCTTCCTTTTTCAGGATGTAGGCTACCCATATCTGGGAACGTATGATATGAATGTTTGCATATGGCTTATGTCAGGCTCAATATTTGTGTCTCATTATTTGATTTTCTTCATATTTTTGCATTAATGTCACTAGGAAGCATGCCAATAGAATTATATTCATTTATCTGTGTAAGTGGGATTGGCTGGAACCTGACAATATAAGAACCATGATAGTGGGATAATCTATGGCTGAGCAATTTACAAAAATGTATGTACTGACAAATAGTTTACATTAGAATACATTATAATTTCGCCCCAATGAGGCTATGTAGAAATGTGTTGCAATTTCAAAACCGGATTACTCAGGAACCACTTATTGCACAGAGGCATGCTTTATATTCTCATATTCGGTATGGTTTGCTGTTTATTGTGATATGGGGTTTGCCACGTGTTGTGTTAACCCTTGTGTTATCCTCAAATCTTACCGACACTCTTTATCCTTGGGGTCAATTTGACCCCAGCTAAATAAACCCTCAGAAAATGATTATAATTCATATTGTTACCCAGTTTTTTTGTGACAGGTACTTAACAAGAGTGTAATAGCCACCACCAAAAGCCCTACAAAACAATCCCACCCCCCCACACCCCTTTATGAACCCTGGAACCCTGGCTGGCAATATTGCCCATCTAGTGTCAGCAGCCCAAATGCTTGCTGTTGCTTCCCCTTTTGACTTACAGTCCTGCCAAAATGACATATGTAATAAGTACTTGTGTATGTAATAATGATAATAACAATATGTTCTCATACTATTCAAATAATAATATCCATAATGTGTCAAATATTCATGTATCCTATGTTTCATACAGCTGGGGTCAAACTGACCCCAAGGAACATCAATGTACAAAATATTTGTATAGGACATTGAAAACATATTATTGTACAAATTTCATGCTAACTCTGTTGTACCCTTCAATTGAGGAAAAGTCATGAAACATGAAGCAAAAAAAAAAAAGTGAACCATATATTGTATGATGTTAAACGTTGCTTGGGGTCAAATTGACCCCAAGGATAACAGGAGGGTTAAGGGTTAGTGAGATATTTAACCGAGAGTAATGGGTGTGCACTGTGTGCAAAATGCAAATATGATTAGCCTAAATTGCATGTCGGTTCAATGTTAATTTTCTCGTGAGCCATTTATCACAGCAACTTGGTAGGCTAATATCATTATTAATAATATCATTGCTATCATTGGAAAGCTTAGATTCCGCTCGTTCACATGAAGTGTGATATGTATAGGTTTAGTTTAGTTGAACCTCATCTGCCAGGTATTTGACCTACCAGGTTGACGCTTCAGCGTGAAAAATACTCAATAATACTCAAAGCATTATCTGTACCAAGAACAGAGGCTATACACATCTGTGTCCATATCAAAGGAATAAACAAGGCTCTGTTTTGTGTCAAGAAGAGAATAATCAGTTTTGATCTTATGCATACGTAATTCAAAGAATCACAAAACTGGTGTGTATCACTCAAATTGGTCCAGCACATTATTGAAATGGCTCTAAACCAAATTCCGAGTCAAAAGGAAAAAACAAATTAGTAAAAGACTAAACAGATCTATATAGATAGATAGATAGATAGATAGATAGATAGATTGATAGATTGATAGATAGATAGATAGATAGATTGATAGATAGATAGATAGATAGATAGATAGATTGATAGATAGATAGATTGATAGATAGATAGATTGATTGATAGATAGATAGATAGATAGATAGATAGATAGATAGATAGATAGATAGATTGATAGATAGATAGATTGATAGATAGATAGATAGATAGATTGATAGATAGATAGATAGATACTTTATTGATCCCCAAGGGGAAATTCAAGTGATGCATATACGGTACATGAAGACAAAAAGTGGTGAAACGATCAAATAAAAAAAATAAAAAACACATCTCCAGTTTTGTCAACAGAAACTGTGCTTACAGAAACACTTGTTTCCTATCTTCCAGGGCATAGTTAGAACTCCCTCAGCGCCCCACTACAGTTACATTCATCACACAAATATGCAAATCAATGTGTGCCGAGGGTATGAAGGAACCCTTTAACCCTTTAATCAGATCTCTTGCTGATGTTACTCTAAACTCAGAAAGATGAAAATGATGGTAGAACGATTGAAAAGACAAATGATTGTACTCAATCTCCATGAAGGAGGAAGGGGGGACCTGTCTCAATGTCATTGGAAATAATGAATCTGCTGAATTGGGATACCATTAAATTGTAATTGCATTAACATTTAGCTTATTTCTTTTTATTGTAATTTGTGGAGTATATTATTGTAGAACTACTTTGTAGTGTATTACTGGAAATAAAAGATGGCAGTGAATTGTACATAAAAGAAACAGCATCATACTGTAGATATCCTGCATAATGCTGTGTATCATGGAAAGATAAATCTACTGTACCTGTGAAAAGTTTGCTTTCCTGCTCGGGCCTTGGCCTCTGCAAAGCGCTTTGGCCTCTTGAGACACTGTCAGTGTTGGCACAGCAAGGTCATAATCAGAATATGCTTTGAGGGGCACATGTTCTAGCCTGGTAAACCAAACTCATTCACAAAGTGAACAGGATCTGGTCACTCATGAAGTGAATAGATTCTGGTCACTCACGATTGGGAAACCTTTCCAACACTTGCATCATGACGGGTGTAGACTTTGCGCTAACTTTGAAATCGTTGGTCCAGCCTACCAACCAATCACATTGATGATCAGGGATTCATAATGTTACTTCCTACTTTGCCAAACTTTCCAAACTGACTATAAACAGCATCGGCAGTCAGGAAACAATGTATATGTGCCTACCTTTGCTGTAAATAAATCTACACATTCTTCCGACTTCTTCCGACTGCAGGCGTTGCTACTACCACAGTCTTTTTTTGATTTAAAAACTATAGCGTCATCCCCTCTCAATGCTGATTGGGCAGGTAGTCTGCCAACCAATGGAACTATAGACTTCTGAAGTTTGCCTACAAAAAGGAACCAAAACTGCCATCTTTGCCCATATAAGGAGATTCTGGGTATTAATTGAAGCTAACTACCTATGGCAAGTTGCATTGCAAATTAGCTCTGGGGTAACAAAAATCAAAGTGTGCCGTCTTAACGTATCGAAAGATCACAGTATTCACTCGAAGGCAGAGTACAAAAGTGTGTAGAGCAAAATGTCTGCATTTCCGATTTCTTTGTCCCCGAGAGAGAACGGTGCAAGAGAACAGGTGCGATAATTCAAGAAGGAAAAATCTCAAGATACCGGTTCTCCATATATGAGCAAAGATGATAGCTTTTTTGTAGGCGAACTTCAGAGGTCTATGGTGTTCCAGACTAGTATTTCCCTAAAAGGAGATTGAGGTTGGCGTGGCCAGGCTAGACATGTTCCCTCCAATATTTAACAACCCCCCCCCCCCCGACCCCACAGCACTTCAGAGGGTGATGAAAACTGCCCAACGCATCACCAGTTCCTCACTCCCCTCCATCGAGGCCATCCAGGGCAAGCAATGCGTAAGGTGCGCAGCATCATCAAACACTGTTCTCACCCCAACCACAGACTGTTCACCCAACTCCCCTCTGGGAGGCGTCACAGGTCTATCCGCACTCGAACCAGCAGGTTCAAAGGAAGCTTCTTCCCTGCGGCTGTCACCCCACTGAACTCTAGCTCTGCACCCCAGGGACCCTGCCCCCACCTCCTTGCCTGTGCCTGTTGAGGTGTCTACGACCATGGCAACCTTGTCAAGGACAACAAGGGGACAGACATTTTTCAGACATTTTGCCCCTCAACAGCCCCCTCCCCCCGGACAATTGCACTACACTCTCCCACCCATAGTGTTCTATTATATTTATAAATGTACATACTGTAATTACACCTATACATAGCCATATTCTACTGCTCTTTGTACTATTCATCCTGCAAATACACTCATTTTTACTACTCTTATAATGTTACTACACTGCACATAACTGTACATACTGTACATATCTGTCTATACGGTTCATATGAAAATCCATATTTATTCTGTTTGCATCTTCCAGGGTGTGTTGCTGGAAGTGAATCCCCTGATCTGTCTGCGGCTTGCTTGCCAGCCTTTCCCAGTCAGAGTACTTCGTAAAAGTTGTGAAATACAGCATAACCGCATATTCCATTTTTTGAATGCCGGTGACTGGCTACACTTTTGAAAAAAAAAAAAATCTCATCTTTAAATGCATTCATAATACATGCGTGTTTGAGATGAAACCAGCAGTTTTTCAGCAGAAACATGTGAGGACCCATCTCTAAACTAATGGGTGATTTCACTTTTCCCATACATTTTTTAAAACAAGTCAATTGGTTTTACAATGTTTCATTTTGATTTGATTTGCTGTGCTGCATACTGGACAATAGATGCACATATATGAAGTAGACCTAGGCCTGTTAAAATATATAAATAGTCTACATTTGAAAAAGTATTGAAGGGAATCCAAAAAATCTGGTAACTTCTGTAGATATCCAAAATGGGGTGGGATGATTGTATTGGGAGCACTGGGGTATCAGGTGCGGAAAAAGAAAATGGTTACAATTTTGGCCCACAGAGTTCAGATAGGAGGGCCCATTAGCAGGATTTTGCTTAGGGCCCCATGGAGGTCTGAACCGGCACTGGTAGCACTCAACATAAACTCATGCCCAATACACATGAAGCTTTGTGTCTAATTATGGGACAGGTGTTTTGGATGCCTCAAAATACCTTCAGGAACTGATAAAGCTGATCAGGTGACACAGGATGCTCTGCAGGCAGATAAAAATGTATGGTGGTATAAAGTGGTGGTCATGGTAGTAGAGTAGAGGCTAAAGATCCAGGCAGTAGCAGAAAAGTCATGGGTTTGATCTCTAGCTGCAACCATTGTGCCCTTGAGCAAGGTACATTACCTTGAGTTGCTGCAGGGAGACTGGCCCTGCCACTAATTGATATCTGTAAGTCACTCAGGATGAAAACATCAGCCAAATGTGTAAGTAAAACATGAAGCATCTGTTGAAGAGTTAAACCGACACAGAGGGTTAGTACTTCTTACGCCAGGCACAATGAGTTGTTCTCCCCAAAGCATTTCAGAAAGCATCATGACTCATAAGCTAATAATACATATGAAGTTCTGACTTTCTCAATAGATATATAAATGGCTGGACTGTGGTGGCCTCTCTCATCACATATCTTCTATGGGTGCTTGTTTTGGGGCATAGCCTTTCGGTAGATTCATAGCCTTTTCTTCTGTAGTGATGCAACATCTGTAGCATGAGATAGTCTCAATATGTTTGTTTGGTTGTTTTGGTGGTGCAAGTATGAAATTAGCAAGACTGGGAAGGGGCCATATTTTAGAATGGAGCAGAAACAGACAAAGAGGACAGACACGGCCAAGCCTCAAATAGCATGTTGCCTCTGCTTGCTCAGAGCCATCTCTGGCCTATGGAAGTATATATGGATACATGCTTGGGAAGTGCACGTTTTGGTTCAAGCATTTCGGTAAGGAGCCGTGGGGTAAAAAGCCATTTAGAAGCCAGAAGAGCAAAGAATGCCATGGACTGCCTGGTACTCATGTCACATGCTCAAAGTCAACAAGACTACAGCTCAAGAGAGACCTGGCTATTTAAAACAAGCTAATTAAGTGCTATTGTTGAGAAAATATTGGAATTGAGTTCAGATCAAACAAAACAGTCAGTGTGATTCACTAATTAAGACTTTAGCAGGAGTGAGATGAGGAGGAGGGGAGACAGATAAAACATCACAGTAGTTCAAACACAATATTCCCTCGTCTTCAACTGAGGTCATTTGACAAAACGTCACAGTAGTTCAGTAGCTCTAACACAATATTACCTAGTCTTCAACTGAAGTAGGTAATTTGACAAAACAACCATGTTCCAAATCATAAAGAAAAGCCCATATTGCCCTGGCATTATAAAGGCATACAGTGCATGTTAACTGATATACAACCAACTGTGGCTGGAAGCAGGTTCATTCCATTTGTGAACAATACCTGCTTTCATTCTCATTCTTCCGATGGCTCCTGAAGATTTTGGGCTAGAACAGAGATAACCAATCAGCTTTTAGTTTAGGCTTGCAGTAGGACACTGCTCTTACACAGAAACGGATAAACTAAGTATGTTGCAAGAGTGCTTTGTTTAAGGCATGACTCAGTGGTCAAGTTTGTTTAACTCAGCACATGAGATGAACTCATCAAATATGGTTATCTAAAACAGCCCAGAAACATCTGGACTAAAATATTTTAGGGATGCAAAAGTTTTATTTTTAATTTATTTTATAACAATGATGTTGAATGGCTGCACTTCAGCTTACTGGTGTGCTACACATGTTGTTGATGACAGCAATAAGGTGTCTCTTTATAGTCCATTATAACACACACACACACTCACTCGGCAGGGCATCATCCACACAGCTCAACACATTTTTCCTCAGACTAGGTTGACGGCCATTTCTGTCAACAGATTTATTGCCAGTGCAAACATCGGACATGACCAAGGTGGCCAACAGGGGGCGTGCAGTGGGCACTCAGTGGGCACTGTGGGCTACCCTTCAACAACAATAGCACCATGTGGACAGCAATGTGTCGGCTTCGACAGGGAGGGATGGAACTGTGTTGTTTCAGCTTGCTACTGCAGTAGTCATGTGTGCAGATAGGCTGTAGGAGTTGAATTAAAAATCCATCTAGGGTCAAATTAAGTTCAATGCAAAGATAAACGGATTACAAGCTACAGAAATAAACAGTAATGCTCCATTAATGTAAATGTAAATCAGGACCAAAGGAATTTGGTCTCTGCATTTATCCCATCTGTGAATTAGTGAACACACAGAGCACACAGTGAACACACAGTGAGGTGAAGCACACACTAACCCGGAGCAGTGAGCTGCCTTGCAGCAAGAGGGGTTACATGTAGGTGCCTTGCTCAAGGGCACTTCAGCTGTTCCTACTGGTGGGGGATCGAACGGGCAACCCTTCGGTTACAAGCCCGAAGCCCTAACCAGTAGCCCACGACTGCCCCTAAATAAGCAAGTGCATTACAACGGAGGTTCCAAGATGCATCTCAAAAGAAAGGCTTTGGAGCGTCACACATACTTTGGAGAGGATGTAGCATGTCCAGTTATCACCGACTGAAATCTAGAATAGTATATGGAAATGAAGCAGCAGGAAATGAACGACATACAGTACATAACTGGCCTCTCTGCTATTCTATGTTTTACATAAACGGCATAAACAGACAGTTCTGCAAAGCCATTTTACATAGCAGATGTAAAGAGAGCATTGCATACTACACTTCCTGGTACAAGGCATGAACCCCCCCCCCCCCCACACACACACACACACATAAATAAAATCAGATGACATCCGGTTGAGTTGTTTTGGTGAAAACTCTAAACTCTTTTGTCAGCCACATGTGCTGGGGTTTAACAACAAGGAGCCTGTTTGTTTGACTGGTTCCCGAGTGCAGGTGGCCTGACGTGACACACCGAAGGAACACAAGGAGAGCAGAGGCAGAGATCAGTGGACACACAGCTGAAACTAAGCAAGTGAACATCACAGACTATATGGACAGACGGTTTTGATTTCAGCTCTGTTGACTATGAAGACTACTCTTTCAGTACTTTCTCATAAACTGATTCAGGGCACTCAAAGGGGAACTCACAGTAGCCAGTAAAGAACACATTAGGACTGCAATATAAAGTATTGAATTTACAGTATTAACTTGGAAGTACTTTTCTAAATTGTTTTGTCCATCATGTCTCTCAAACACTCATGTGTAGTACACATGAACAGTGCAACAGATGGCTTATGATATATGTCATGGGCATGGCCTATAACACAATTATAATCAATCTTACAATAATTCCCCACATGTGACAAACAACATCTATGATGTTGTAACTCTGGTTATGGTCATGGTTATGGTATTTGGCAGACATTTTTGTCCAAAGCGACTTACAGTATATGAACATTACATTAGTTAAAAATACTAGTTTCAAATAAAGTTGAAAAAGCCTACATTAAGCATAACAGTAAAAACTCCAAAACCATATACAGTAGGCTATAATTTAGGGGTGTCAGGATGTTTCAAAATACACAGCTTGAGCCCAAATCCTGGCTAAACTCTCTGGGCCTCTGAGGTGTTTGCAGTAGCGCCTGATAATAAATGGGGAAATTGAATCAAGCTAGTGAGACAAATTGCATTAGACAAATAATGACATTAGATGCCTAAACTTGCTCAGTGGATATGATAAATTTGATTAAGGAAATTAACTGGAAACAATGAGATTGCACAGTTTACCATGTCAAGCCTCAGTTATGAGAATATTTCTCCCGTCACGTCATAGAAAAGCATGTTGGATGAAGGGAATACATGAGTGCCATTGTGACTTTTATAACAAACACGTATTCTATTGAAATATAAAACGTGTGACAATGCCTCTGAATATGCACCACACAGCATGTGATAGGAGGACAGAATTAAAGGAATGTATTTGCGTTTGTTAAGGTTTCTGTTGGTGTTCATCTCTGGGACTTCTGATAGCTCTGCAGAAGTTAACATTCCAACCTGACAGATATCTCACTGACTTAGGGAGTCCTTCCATTTCACAGCTTGCTGAAAGCACACAGCTGAGCGGTCAGAAAGCCCTTTAGTGGCTCAGCAGTACGACAGAAATGAGAGCACAGAGCTTGCCCCCATGCAACAGTGACCACTGAGAACTTTACAGGTCAAATCAACCACTCTCACTGCCCATTTAAATCTTTAATTAGCCTATAAAGTGCAGAAATTAAATAAAAGAACTTGTGCAGTGTTTTCAGAAAAAAAAGGAATATGCAATTATGTATTTTGAAGTAGTCATGATTGTTTATAAGGTTAACAAGTTCATGATTGGTGAAATTAAGTGTGTTGGCAATTTAGCAATTCAATTTGTTGTGTTTGACAACAACGCAGATGAATTGTGAGCAGCATCTTAATAAGGGACATCCCTCTCTAGAAGCAATAGCAATGTCAGAGAAGTTGAGAACTAGCATGTTCAGCATCAAGGCAGGTACGAGGCCCCTCCACTAGACCAGGGATGGCAAGCCAGCGCCACTGTGGCCAGGCTGTGGATGGGGTGATGGCATGGCACTCACATTAGCCTCACATCCCCATTGTTTAGTGTCCACTGCTTCAAGTGGTAATAAGTGTCCTTCACTGCTTCAACACAAGTGGTAAGAAAAGAGTCAACTGAGAGTCAACAAGAAGATAGGTCAGAAGGACCATGTGTTAGATAAGGACCAGGAGGATCCACACAGCTTCAGCACCCACAGCCCATGCATCCTTCAGCTGCTTCAGAGCGGCCTGTACGGCTCATCCCAATGAAAAGCCACGGATCCACTTGAATTCTGAAAACCACAAACATTCCAGTTGGTTTGATGGGTCCACCGAGCATTCTGAGGTATTATCTGCACACAGATACAAGGTCTTGGGCCGGCTTCCAGGGAGCACGGGATACAAGCTAAGGTAACAAACATGAGATGAGAGGAGTTCAGATATCTCTGCCATGACCCATGTGGGATTGCATATTTTTCTCCTGTGTAACTTGAGAGCTGTTGATATGAACCCAAATATGTGGGCGGAAAGCACTGAACCATGAGAAGACCTTCCCAAGGGGACCGGAATCATTCCTGTTTGATTGGATGTGCCCTTCTGGAAAGGTAGCTTGCACTGTTGCCAACGGATACACAACTAAACAATTGTGCATCCATGGCTTCCAGTGAAAAACTGTTAAAAATAAAAAACTCAACCACTATTTCTGAACCATGACTTCTAGAGTATCAAAATAATTGCTTGTTAAGTTTGTTGGCGGAGCTGAATGCTACCATTTATACAGTTTAAATGAAGTGTTTATCTGAATCCAAATCCTCTATGAGACAGTTGAGAACATAAATAGTAATGTCAGTCTTTACACTACAAGTGCATTGGTTTGTCTGCATGGATGGTCACTGAACAATTGCCTTGCTGTTTTACACGAGAAGTTGGAGGCCTTACCCAGCACCTCCCCTTCGTCTTTTTCCTATTATGTGCAATTTCACTTGGCTCATCTGTGCACTGAAAGGAGCTCAGATGACCCATATTCAGTATTCCACTGAACATACCACAGAATTGCACATATCGAGATTTCTTGATTATCGCAAATGGAGAGCTGTAGGGTAAATCCCTTCCACCTTTTGACTAAAAAATAAGGGCATTGTTGCCTTGTTGTAATAAACATCAACTATCTTCTTGAATCTTTTAAGCCAACTCTGTGACATGCCAAGCCCTGAGAGAAGTTGAGGTGAGTGGAAATGGGGCGGAGAGTAGAGAAGTCGTCTGAAGCTTGTTTGGTGCTGCTGTCACGATAGGAATTCATCATCATCATCATCATCATCTCTCAGTCTAGACATGAGGATGTCTGCCAGGGCTGGACCAAAACAACTGGACAGGTCATTCTAGTCTCCAAAACACCACAGCCCGAGCCATCACACAGCAACTCAGCCGAAATGAAGACAATTGATTATCCGAGTCATAAAAATGCAATTAGGCCTTTTCCACTGTTTGCTGTTCTTCCACTAACAGAGATCTCTGATATAATATCTTCACTGTGTGTGGAGTATGGTCCCCAGGCACCTATGGGGAGATGATGTTTCACCGCCTGTAAGAAAGTAATCATCACATCAGGGACCCTGGAGAGGAGCCCTGATCAATTAAGCGCTCACTAGTTTTCCACACCTCCTTCATCTCTGACAGTCCAGAGGAGGAAGAGGGGCTATTTATCCTCTTTGACAGAGCTAATTCACAAACAACAAAAGATCATCATCATAAAATGCGTCTGGCTTCTCATTGGAGCTCTTGCGGGTGTGTATGAAAAACTTGGGCAGAAGCTGAGGCAGCGGTCTCTCTGGTATTTCAGCAAACACAGTGGTCGGGCCAGAGTGTGTGAATTCCATGCGCCGGCCGATGTTGAAATGATATTGATCGCGTTCCCCAGGCCCATGGGCCGGCTGGCTGGGCAGCATACACGAACGCACGCAGCAGGATATCGACACGGCCGGCTGCACTGACCCCAGGAGCCTCCGGCTAGCTCACACTCACTCACGGCAGCACATTTCAAACAACGTGACCCCACACACACACTAACACACATCTCACCCTCTGCTTCATTAACACACACACACACACACATATATCTCTCTGACTGCCTTTATCAGTCTCTAGTCCTATCTCTCTCTCACACACACACACACACACACCTCTGCCTGCTCTAATCTAGCAGATCTTAATTCTATGACAGATCCCCAAACTTGCACTGTTTCAAGGAGAAATGTACCAATGACATCAAACACCCGCCACACGCCACACACACAAGCAGTAGTCGGCTGGCATGCACTAATGGAACAATGACATCAACAGACTCCTGTTCCATTACTCCAACAAACAAGCCCTTACACACCCACACCCACCAAATGATCTTGTCCTCCCATTCAGTTGTGTAAACAACATTAAGTCAGCAGCACAAGCAGGTTCAGGTTTCCAAGGAAATGCTTTCATAAACGCATTCAGCGAAATTTGGCAATTTCATGCATGTGCTGATTTGAAATAGAATATACAGTATATTGTACACTGACCAGCACACTCTCTCTATCTCTCTCACACACACACACACACACACGCACGCACGCACACAATCAGGGAAAAGCAAAGGGAGCCGAAGACGTGCATTATAAGCAATAATATTTAATGATCTCTGTATGAGGCCCTACACCCACTCACAGTACAGATACATTGGCCCTGACTCCAGAGCCAAAATCATCAATTCAAACAGACCTAAATAAATATGAGTGTATGCTTGAGTGTGTGTGTGTATGGTATGTCTGAGTGTGTGTGAGAATGTGTAAGTCAAGTAACGAAATGTAAGTAAAAGACCAAGATATATACTTATATATATATATTTATATAAAAAACTAGATTCATCTCCATTAAAAAATGGGTTAAATTTCAACCTAATTTTAAAATTTTAATATAGCTTGGGCCATCAGTTAGTCTTCACTAAAATTGATAAAAAATACTTTTAAGACTTTGAGAGAAAAAACAAAGAGAAGAGCATATTGTATTAAACATTAAACTTCTGAGGCGAAATAGCGCCACTCAGTGGTCATGTTTGGTCAGCTTTGGTCAAGGTAAGAGAGAGGAGGGGGCATTACTGAAGACATGGCTTGGGTCCACTAACCACAGGCTCACCATACAGGTTAAGCTGCAGGCAAACCCCATAAGTGCTGGCTAAGTTCATCCAGAAAGACTGAAAACGGGGCTTATGTAAGGGGAAATTCACCAAGTTCAAATACATTAAAAAGGTTTTCATTTGTTTTGATGAGACAGTTATGCGTTTGCCTAAAAGTGTGTATACGTAGGCCTTTGTATAAATGGGTGTGTGTGAATGAATGGTTTGTGTGTGTGTGTTTGTGTGTGTGTGTAGTGGGGTGTAGGGCGTACAACAGAGTCTGTCCCCAGCTGAAGAAATTCGGTCCATTTTTCAGTCTCATTTTCAGCAGAGATTCCTTCTCTTACCATCTCCTCTCTTACTTGTCTTCCTCCCTCCATCCATCCCCAATTCACTACAGGAGGCGCGTAAACAGGAGGCCAATCCCACCAACCTCCTGACTTGGCCACCATAACAGAGAGAGGAGCAGAGGAGATAGAAGAGGCCTTGTTTGGACACCTGACCACGCCAGGTATCCCATCCTTCTTCAGCTCTCTCTCTCCTCTCTCTCTCCATCTGTCCCTCTCTCTCTTGGCTCTGGTCCTCAACGCAGGACATCACAGAGAATGGGGCGGGGTTAATTAGAGAGCCAATCACCCCCCTGTCTCAACCAATCAGAAAAAAGCACTGAGGGAGCAGAGGGCGGGCTCAGTTTGAAGCGCTGCTGTTGGAGGAGCTGCTTGTGGAGGCCAGCGCTGTCCCAGAGTTCCCGGTGCTGGTCACCGACTTGCGGATGTGAGGCAGGAGGAAGGGATCGCTGGCCAGCTGGTGGACGTCGATGCGGTCCTCCTTGCGGTAGATGAGACAGCGGCGGATGAAGGCCTGGAGAATGGTCAGACAAAAGAATGAGAATTAGGATTACTGACTGAAATACTATACAAACTGGAACATGGCAACATTACACAAGGATTTGAATGCATCAACAACAGCAGACTGAGATCTTCTAACATAAGTGCCAAATCCCTCATAAGCTTAGGAAAGGGGAAAAAAACAAGCTCTATTCTAGTTTTGCCTATGCCAAGGTACTTAAACTTCCACTAAAGAACATTGGAACCCTTAAGAATGAAACAGAAGTTCTGAAGAAATAAAGGGCAAAGATCTGAGATGCCCACCTTGGCCTCTGGTGAAACGCCCGGTTTGGGTGGAAACTGGACCTCTGTGGCCTTCAGAATGGTGTTTTCCTGAAGGATATCCTGCTGAGACTGGTTATGTCCAAACGGCTGGGGAGAGCAAGCAAGCAATCATTCAAATGAGATTATATACAATTGATAGCTAGGAGTTGAGTTTCAGGATTTGGAGTTTTACATTGAAAGAGCATAAATCCTCAAATCAGTAGCACAGCACAGAGTTTACATTACTACAGTTACAAATACTATTTGCAGTGTTTCCTGCTTGTGAATTGTGAGTGTAGTTATTTACTTTGGTAAAGCTAAAATGCAGTGCCCATTTTTATTCTTTTGTGCATCTGATGTGGAAATAAAGTGTGTGTGTGTGTGTGTGTGTGTGTGTGTGTGTGTGTGTGTGTGTGTGTGTGTGTGTGTGTGTGCGTGCGTGCGTGCATGTACCTTTTTCCCATAGAGGCACTGATAGAATATGACTCCAACTGACCAGACATCTACCTTGTTGGAAATTTTGGGTGGTTCCTTTCCCACCACAAAACATTCTGGAGGCAAGTACCTGTGGGGGAGATGCTTTAACTCTCATGGTCCTTTTACTTTAAACACTGTACAATCCATCATGCAGCCCACACCTGTCCTTTACACAAACATTCACCTGCACCTCCCGTTAGAATGGGAGAGGGGCGTCGTGCTCACCAGTAGGTGCCGGCTCCCTGGGAGGTCAGCTCCATGCCGTCCACTCCGTAGTTGTCATCGTCCATGATTTTCGAGAGGCCAAAGTCGGTGATCTTAATCTCCCCGCAGGCAGTTCCATTAACCAGGAGGATATTACCTACAGCGCACACAAATAGTCAGCAACACTAAACAGATCTACAAACGACTCAATGACAGCAGTAGAAAGATGATTGACAGCAGTATTTTGGGGGCATTTTTAAATGCTGTTTTGCCATTAAAGAGGCTCATGTTTCTTGCAATTCCATTATTTAATTTAATAGGTTTTAATCGGCCAACAATACGTGCGTACTAATTTTGTTTGTGCCGAATATTTAGTTCTATGGGGGAAAAAAATAGATGAACAGCTGAACCAGATGGCACAAATTGCTCGAGCCATTTAGGAACAAATCTGTGTGTGCAAATGGCTCTCGCGTGACGAGAAACGGCATAAACATGAGGCTGCGCATCGACGCTCGGCTCGTCTGTTGTGTTTATTCCTCACTGGGTCGCTCAAGACAAAACAGATGTTTCCAAGAGGCCGCTTAGAACGGCTGGTGCCTGACCGCATGTGTACAACACCACACCACCAGTGCACTTCGCATCCATGGCTACAGCAACAACACTGGACACAGATGTGCAGCTGGAGAGCGACAGGGACGGGGATGTGATAGGTCATTACGTCCAGTGAATGTTGTGGTGAATATTATGAGCGCCATTCCTAATAATAGGGCATTACAGGGTAAAGCTGCGAGAGCTGTTGGCTATGAGGGTCGCAGCCATGCCTGTCTACTCACTCACTTATGCAACATTCTCTCATTTCATTCAGACCTTTCCAAACATCTGCATTCACAGGGTTAAGCTAATCAAGCTATCAATCCTCTTGGAGTTCATGATGAATGCATTAAACACACCTCAGCTTCATGAAGAGTTCCTCGGGGTCATTATTATTCAAGAATACAATGAATATTCAGCTAATCGCACACAGACCGATCTGTGTCATTTAGGAAAGAAACAGCGATCACCACACAGAGCAATCGCTGACACTCTAGGGGCAGAAGAATTTACATTTGTTTGACAAACAGTGTCACTAGTTGCTTGGCAACCTCTGCCACCTCCATGTGGTGGAGCAAACATAGCCTTTTCAGAGTGAGCTTCCTGCAGTCAAAACTCTACATCAGCTGGGTGAGAAGGGGGGGGGGGGGGGGACTCAAGACGCCAGCGACCCACCTGGCTTCAGGTCGTAATGGATGATGGGGGGCCGGATCTCGTTCAGGTACTTGAGTGCATTGACCACCTGCATGATGATGGAACGGCCCTCCTTCTCAGACATCAGCTTGTGCTGCTTCAAGTAGAAGTCCAGGTCGTTCCCCTCGCAGAACTCTAGAACTGTGCAGAACCTGCAAGCAAGAGCCGTGACACAAACTTGTTCACCGCTCAAACCAGTCTACAACAAGACTGGCTCAAACCAGTAAAGCGAATGACGATTGTGAGATCCTACTACAAAACAAACATAATATTACAGTTTCAGGACTGACACGGTTTTCTAAAGTCCAGCAGCGGAGAGGATATCTGATACTGATAGAAAGAGATAAAAAAGGTTCTGACTTACGAGTCCGTATCCAGGGAGAAGTAATCGTATAGTTTGACTATTCTGGGGTGGTCCAGTTCCTTGTGAATTCTGTATTCTCGACAGGCATGTCTGTGGGGGAGGAAAAAACAGTAATACTTAAGAAAATACCAAATCTTACTGAAAAAAAACAAACAAAAAAAACAAGACTACTGAAACATTGGTCCCTTTCTACTGAATGCCTGATTCATGCCTCCTCAGTGGCCAATTCTGAGGGAACTGATGGCTTGCCTGTCTGAAATCTTACAGAAGCTGCGGTACATCCAGGGAGTCAGGATTTGGAGAGAAAGCTTCAGCCAGTTAGCATCCACCATCTTTAAAAGGTGCCATGTGTAAGAATTGAGGTAAAAATATCCAAAAAATGAGCTACACGCATCAAAAGAATGAGAAGAAATAAGGGTGATGATGTTATTAAAAAAGAGACAAGGTATAGTGCTGCAGAGATATCAACCTGAATTAGCATGCTAAATTACTAGCCACAGCCCGACAGTTGTCATAATATCAGTTTCGGCCATGGGAGGCGGTATGCAGGCAACATAACCGCCAGCCAAACTGCAATACTGTTACTCAAGGGTAGACCAACTCACTTTCTGGAGGTATACTGCCCCCATCTTTTATGGAATGTCTCCACATTTTTGCCCACACAAACAATCACTGACACAAATACTTGTTGCCTATGGTGTATTCCAACGACCTTGTTATTGGTCACCAAAAAATGCATTTGAGGTTATTGATGTGGTGACTGTCACAATGTTTGTGTTAGCAAACAAAATTTCCCACAACTGTCCAAAGTACTGCTGTCTGTTGAAGTGCTGATTTAAAAACATTACTGAGAAACAGACTGTACAGTCTGGCTGAGGCTTCATGTGGCGACAGCCTTGATTCCACGCAGAACCATAAATTGGGCTTTAGAGGACATGTACAGGCTGCCAGGGAGGCATTTGTTTATTCAATAACAGTTCAACTCAGGCTTAGATTATCAGGAGACCTTACAAAGGACTTTAAAGTCTAGGTTCACTAATAGTTTGTGAACAGTAGCCGAAACTTAAAATTGGGCAGCTATTTATGGACTGCTGAGTGTCTTGCTGGAAACCATGTGATCAAAGACCATCACAGCCCCCTCAACGGTCATTATGAGCGGTTCGGTCCCTGAGGATGTGGGCAGTAATTTGAGCCAATTCGCCATGAGACTGACGTCTCTGACCCAACGCAGCATGTGCCTTGGCACATTTGACGCCTCGTCTCGATAAAAAAGCATGAATCAGCCTACAAAAAGGTCGCTGTGGTTTCCTGAGGTGGATGTTCGATGTGTTGAATGGAAGATCAACGTCAGACAGAATTGGTCTTGCTCGCTCACTTGTGGTAGTTCTCCTTTTTCTCATCTCTCCAGCTCTTGTTGAGCTGGTGGATCTTCACAGCAACGTACCTCTGCTCTGTGAGGTCAAAGGCCTGTGTGAAAAACAGACAGACAGAGAGTGAGGAGATGAGCAAAATAAGATAGTGGTGAGTCTAAAATGGAGAACAGCTGCCATACTTTACTGCTACTGCTGCTCTAGAACCTAGAATCCCTGTAGTGGCTTATGTGGGTTTTGGTTGCAATGCCTTTACTGTCAGTTACAAAATGTGAGTGGATCCATGTTATCGACTCTTCCAACTCTACACACACATCCCTGAAATGTATTCACAACCATGCATGAAGCAACAACAATTTATGCAGAATGCCATCCTACTAGACTCAGAGAATACCACCACGTTCCATGTCTATGAATGGTGCTACATAAATTCAATTGTCTCGTCAAAAGATTTTTTTTTTCAGCTATAAGTAATGATCATAATAAACTAACACACTCTGATTAAGTGCTCAAATTCAGGCCACGTCCTTCAACGCTGATAACTCTCGTAATGGCTGTCCAGATGGCTGTCCACAGAGTACAGATTCTAGTCATGGGTTCCGCAGGGCTTCACAGCCAAAGCCCAAAAGACACAGCAGCAGGCCCTGGCTTGCTTCAGCACAGAGGAGCGGATTTGCCCTCTAACTCTTTCATGACACAGCACATTTGTCTTTTTTCCCCCAGGACCCTGCTCAGAGTGAGCAAGGGAGTGAGAGAGAGAGAGAGAGAGAGAGAGAGAGAGAGAGAGAGAGAGAGAGAGAGAGAGAGAAAGAAAGAGAGAAAGAGAGAGAGAGAGAAAGAGAGAAAGAGAGAACACAGCCATGCCGTAGGGTATCACACCCAGCCATCTCTGCAGCAGCTTTGCTGACAAGCGGAGGACATCCTCTGCCGTGTACCTTATAGACTTCACTGAAGCCTCCTCGTCCCAGTAGGTGCAAGAGCAGGTAGCGATCGTTCAACGTTGGGTGGTCTTTAAACCTGAGGAGGATAGGTTTAAATAAAATCATTATTACTTATTTTTTCAGTTTTAAACAGATATTGTATCTGCTTGCAAAGAGTAATGCCAATAGAGCTCAGTTGAACTGAATTTAAAGGAAGAGAGAAAGTGAAATATTCAGCAAGCTAGCCGCAGTTGGCTTCCCATCTGGCAGAATGAGGGATGGTGCTGGTGACCAGCACAGAGGACTTACTGGGAATTATCTTCATTGTGGATTCGCTTCAGCTCCCGGATGTGTAGGTTCCGTACCCGCTCCAACCGTTCCAGTTCTGCTTGGATCTCAGCCTCCTCCTGTGGGTGACACCAGAAACACACACACACACACACACACACACACACACACACTCTTCAAACTCCTGTAAGGCTCCCCCACTCACACACACTTCTATTTAGTTTAACATCACCAGAGATTAGGCACATCCATGGTCACCCCCTACCTTCTTTAGGTGGCCGAGGCGTAGTTTGAAGATCTCCTCTTGCTCGTGATACTCTGCTAGTGATAACCTGAAAATGTACACAAACCTTTGAGGGAACAGAATGGAGAGTAAACCAGAAGTCTATGGGGCTACACGCAGTAGGGAGTTAACCGTGAACGTTAGTGTAAAATGAAACCAATACAAGCATTCTTTCCTAGGTAGGCTGGACATCTGGATACTGACAGAGCAAGTTACACACAGATCAATGCTGCGGTCTGGAACAGTATCTACTTGTTAAGAAAAAAATCCAAGCATGTGTGACAAACATGTAAGACATTAGAGTCCCTGAATCGGACTCTAATGTTCTAGAGTCTTCATCCTCGCCTTCCTCATATGCCCCTCCATCCCTCCCTCCATCCCTCTCTCCCTCCATCCCTCCCTCCACCCCTCCCTCCATCCCTCCCTCCACCCCTCCCTCCATCCACCCCTCCCTCCATCCCTCCCTCCCTCCACGTACAGTTCGTTCTCTGCTCCGTTGCTCTTGCTCTTGCGCTTGTTGGGCTCCAGGCTGGGGGGTGGGGTCTGCGAGACGCTGGGTGGTTTCCTCTTGGCCAGCTGCTTCCTTTGCCTCTCGATGTCTTCCCTCTGAGAGTTCACCCGCTCCTGCTGCCTGCACACACAGACACACACACACACACACACACACACAAAATGTGGGCAAACCTGTGCGAGTGCAGGCTAAAACCGACAAGTGTCAAAGCACAGGTGTAGTAGAGGGAGACCTACTTGACGAGGTTCTGAAAGGCGTAGCCATCGGTCCACTGCTCAGTGAAGGACGCTCCGTGTCGGACAGTGGTGAAGTGGCCTAACCGCAGTCGGTCCTGCATGCTCTTCTCCCGACAAGCTATCTTCTCCTGCTTTGACTGAAGAAGCACACACACGCAGGCAGGCATATTACCATATCCACTCCAACCAAGTGTTAACGTTTCAAATGAATGTCTCCCCAGTTGTACAGCTGCCTGGTCTGAGTGTCTCACCTTTTCAACGAGCAGCTTCTTACTCATGGTCACACACTTGTTCAGGCGTTCTTTGCAGCGTTCTAGCATCCTCTGCTGCTCATCAATCTGCCTTCGCAAATCACAGTTTACCTGAAGAAAGCACACAAACAAACAAACAAAACACAGTTATAAAGGAAGTCAGCATCTTGGTGTTAATATGATTGACACACATTATTGTGAGACAATCAATCCAAGGTCTTCTTTATTTTATCTCACTGAAGAACAGTCAAATCAAAAAAAAAAAAAAAAAAAACAACAACAAAAAACATTGGCATCAAAACAACCCCTATTCTCAAACCTTGCTCTTCAACGTCCTAAAAAGTGGACAGCCGGACAGTGTATTCATGCTCCCGGGGCTGCCTGTGTCCATCCCATCTTACCCTCAGCAGGTCGTCGATGCGCCCCTCTTTCTTCTCCAGGTCAGAGCTCTTGCTGCTCTCCAGGGCAGCCAGCTTCTCCATGGTCAGGTCAGACTGGGGTGGAGCGCAACAGACGGGTCAGCAGGAATGGAATAGACACAAGTATAAGTAAGTATAGTATAAGTATATATACTCTTTTGAATCCGTGAGGGAAATTTGGTCTCTGCATTTATCCCAATCCGTGAATTAGTGAAACACACTCAGCACACAGTGAACACACATAGTGAGGTGAACACTACTAATCCCGGTGCAGTGAGCTGCCTGCAACAACAGCGGCGCTCGGGGAGCAGTGAGGGGTTAGGTGTCTTGCTCAAGGGCGCTTCAGCCGTGCCTACTGGTCGGGGTTCGAACCGGCAACCCTCTGGTTACAAGTCCGAAGCGCTAACCAGTAGGCCACGGCTGCCCCAAAGAAATCACGTGAACAGCGACTTGAACCCTGGACCCTCAGATTAAAAGTCTGATACTCTACCGACTGAGCTATCCAGGCTTCTGAGGGAAATAGGAAAGGGGACAAGAACAGGAGAACCAGTGGAAGAGGGAAAGGGGACGAGAACAGGAGAACCAGTGGAAGAGGGAAAGGGGACAGGAGAACCAGTGAGGGGGGAGACTGCAGGTGCTGCCTTTGAAATGACATCATTAGTCCTGCTCAAGCTCTAAACATATGTGCTCTACTGGGCTAACAGGGGATATTCCAACCATGTGGCCTCATTCTCCAGGCAAAACCAAATCACACAGACTTCTCTATGAGGATTGCTTCAGCTTAGCCCGAGGTAAATTATCTGATTTAGTGTCTAAACCACATACTTGGAATAAAACTCTGGTATTCTCACACACACACACACAGGTGTGTGACAATCTTTGCTATTTGTGATGTGTATGTGTGTTACCTGTGTTGCTCTGTGTTGACAGTGAGCGCTTATGGATTTCAGGGAGCAGAAGGAGTGCTCTGTGTTTATTGAGCTTAAAGAGGATGGACTGCCCTGCTGCACCTGGAAAGCACATGCATGCACACACACACACACATGCGCACACACGCGCACACACACACATACAGACACACATAAACAAACACCCCAAAACAAAATTACATGTCCAGTACTATGGTTGCTAACGAGCATGCAAGATCTAGAAAGATCAAGAAAATGTGAAATGCTTCACACGTTACAGCTGATACGAGTGAGTGCCAGGTGGGGCAGCACTGGGAGGATGGGACAGGTAGGGTAGTAAAGGAACTCACAGCGGCGGGAGGGTTGGACAGTGAGTGCTGCGGGGACGACCGCACCACGGGGGGGATGCACCGAGCCGGACTGGTACCAGCCCCACTGCCACCTGCAAACTGGGCCAGAGGAATGAGAGCAGCAATGAGAGTAGGGACTGTGCTAAAACAGGGTTACTGCAGGTATCAGCAAATCTCATTTCATTGCGCTTTTTCAAGCCCCTTTTCATGCCACTTTAAACTAATTTCATGCCCATGCCCATCCCATGCCCATGTCCAACTGCAGATACGGAATTTTTTCGGTCATTTGATATTTCCTCCGTTCACTCACTCACACTCACAGCACGTTGCATTACTAGCATCCGGTGTCGCGACTTTGTGCACCGGCCGTAAAAAACAGCCAATTAAAAGGTTCCGCCTGTCAATCATTACGCTAAACTTCCGTTCAAAATTAGATTTAGATGTTTATATGATCGAAATAAATAGTGAAAAAAAAAGGTTTTATTCCATCAAGTTTACATAATTTTTAATGCCTCTGAACATCGAAGTTCATGCTTTTTCATGCCATTTCATGCCTGAATTTTCACATAATCTATTTAATTACTTTTCATGCTTTTTAATGACCCGCGGAAACCCTGTAAAACCCTCACCCACACCAACGCATACTCCTGCTGAGAGCAGTTACAGAGGGAAGAGGCAGTAACTTCAGGAGCCTCACAATTTCGAAAGCTTTAAGTGCAAACCATGTCTTCACCAGTAAGGCATTGTTATCAGAGCATAACCTACATGGTTTCACACCACAGATATTTTCTGCTGTCGATCGCCAACACCTCAGGCATGTTCATAGGCTTCCTGAGAGCTAGGTGCTAAGGCGTGTGACAGTATTTTGTCACATTCCCATGCATTGCACACCCATCGGCTCCATGCCCTTGAATTTATATCCACCAAAGTCTAGTGTTTTCTGGCACGTCTTTAGTGTGTCGGTGGAGAACTTGGTGGTTTGAAGACAAATCTAAGTCTTACCTCGAAATAATCACTAATCTTGAGCCCTCTGGTCCCTTTCCCTGCAAAGAAAAGACACGTGAGCACAATAAAGAGAGGCTCATAAACAAGGCTTACACCGAGTAGGATTTTGGGAATCAAAAGACGCATGTCCAAATCCTTGCCTTGGTTGTCGAACATGTCTCCTTTCCTCTTCCGGGTTCTCTGATCATTTGCCTTCTTTTCCGGAGTCTAAGGAGAACATGCAGGACACAAAGAGGAGTAAGATCCAGAAGCTTATCTAATGATGCAGCAACAACAATTTCAGTTCAATTACTTCTACTCGCCAAAACAATGTATGTGCTGGTATGTGTCCACATGTGAGAGACAGACTACTTGTGTGTGAGTACGTGTGTGTCATTGATTTCTGGAGAGAGGGAGCACACCAACCTCCAGTTCTTTATCGCTGAGTGACCCGACGCTGCAAAGACTCTGATTGGATGACTCATTATGACCAGAGCCCTGAAGAATGGTGGTGGTGGTGGGGGGAGGCACAAAAGGAAATAATAAATGAACAAATAATCCTCCGTTACATACTCCAGCAGCAGGCCTCTCCTGTTCTTCCTCATGGCCATAATGTATCACAGCCTCAATTGCTCCAATCCAATCCTAACATACGTATTGCAATCTTCATTCATACACCCAGTCATTGATATATTCATTCATGCATTCTCTTTGGCTGTCACTCTGTTAGTCATACTGTTGCTGATACAGAACCTGGCACCTGGGCTGTTAAGGTCAAAGTATTATTATGGAACCACTCCAATGTACAGGCTTTCCCAAAGCTCGTGCCACAAAGCTCAACCACTAACTACAACCAAGTGCTATTCAAAATGTCAAGCAGCTTGCTCCCCAGCCCTGAAGGACAGACTTATGCTAAGACAAGGCACACAAACAGAGACCAAAGGGAACAAACAAATAGACGGATAAATCACACTGAGTGCAGGGCCGAGAGGCAGAGAGGGAGAGAGGGAGAGTGAGGGGTAAAAAAGAGGATGGATGGAAGAGATTACAGGGCATCTCATTAAACGCTGGTGTGTCTGCATGACGCCCACTCCACCATATGAACTGAATACGGAGAAGAGAAAAGAGGAGAAGAAGATGGATGGATGGATGTTTAAGTTTCCTAACCCTGGCAACTCCGACCCCAGTGAAGCGGGCCTCTAGAAGCTCCTGGCGTCGTGGATCCAGACTGTGCAGTTCCTCCATCATGGCTTGAGAGAGAGAGAGAGAGAGAGAGAGAGAGAGAGAGAGAGAGAGAGAGAGAGAGAGAGAGAGAGAGAGAGAGAGAGAGAGAGAGAGAGAGAGAGAGAGAGAGAGAGAGATTAGACTCAGTTGTCAGTGATTGAGTCCCCATAACTGTGACAAATTGGTAGCAACAGCACAACAATCTGTGCCCATGCATGTGTGTGACATGTTGACTCATGAATCTCTCATGTAGGTTTCCAGAATATTCCTAGAGTTCATGACTCAGCCTCACCCTTCATACTGGTGTCTAAATCTCTGTGCTGGTGCTCAGTTGCACAACAGTAAGCCAAACTAGACAGTTTTGATCATAAATGTACTACACACATAAACATTTGTTTTGCAAAACCTTTTGTCAAACTAACTGAATCCCAAATCAGCAACACTTAAGTAAACAGTATTTTTTGGTTTCATCAGATAACAAGGGAGGGGACAGGACCTCATGACCTATTGTTTTAGTTGCACAGATTTAGATAACTCATCAAATAGGCTTTCCAGACATACATTCCTCTTGATGAAGCTTCAATCACTTCGTGAAAAACGTGAAATTAACACTGAGACTATCCATCATCAAAAAAAGAACACATCGCGTGTTTTCCACAATTAATGCATAACTTAATTTTAATGTCACACTTCTTAAAAATGACATGATGTACAATAATAAGTGTTAGGTGTTATCTTAGTATGTGGCTACAGTAAATAAACACACACTTCAGACCGATCACATTAGTCATCATCAACTAAACACTTGCGCAAAGTTACCACTATGAACCCAGTTATCGATTGATAGTTATCTAAGGTGTGCCTGTCTTCTTACCCTAGCTAACCTTTGTACACTACATCGAAGTTGGCGCTAACAGTGATAAATCTCCCATTTTCTAAATAGGTCTTAATCTTACAATGTTTCTTTTTCACTTGACAATAATGCACGCGAGGTGTTTGACATTTGTCGAAACAAATGTCTAATTCTGGTCAAGTGACACGCACAAGCTATTGATAAACACTAACAAACAACGTTGAACATCAGCAGCTAGATAGCTCGCTAGTTAACTTAGCCCACAAATCCAAACTATGGTACAGCGCAAGCGATGATTAGCAAACTAACGTTAGCTGACAGCATCACCTCGATTTTCCCATAACATGACAAAATCAGAACACATAAAGCTCGACATCTCACTTAATCCATATACGACACAAACAGGTTAGCATTATACCTGCGGCAAACGGTCTTTTCCCGCAAGCACCTTTGGTTAATCCTCGATTATTCTTCCCTCGTCTCCCGTCTCACCCTTCCTTGGCTACCCCTACATTCCCAGACAAGGCCTCATCCGAATCCCCGTCTCTTGCCTACGAGGAGACACCCGATGGAGGAAGTGGTGCGCCAGCTCAGAGTCCCTCAGATGTGCGGAGGCTTACAAACCTCCAGGCCTATGAGAAAGTTATGCCCCGAAACCTCCTCAACAGAGCTTTGCCCACCTCAGATTCCCGGGGGTTTGAGGTTTCTTACTCTCTTTCTTCAGACAGCCATTGCACTTTGCCGTCGATCACACCAGACAATGCCCATCACCTGTTTTAGCATCTCTAGTTCATGAATCACGGCTCCCACAAGGATATTTTTGTCATTTTCTTCCCAGTTGGTGTCAGACTCAGTCCATTCAGAAAACTGCTTCTAATTTTACTTGCAGACTGCGGTTCCGACGAGCTCACCTCTTACGCATCAATGTTCTATCTTGGAAGTGATCCCGTTTGAATCAGTTCGGTTTAATCCGGATCGATTCGGTTCGGTTCTCATTATTTTTTTTTCCTGCAATGTAAACAATAATCGGAAAATCTCATTTTTTCTCGCAAGATTTCCATCCCGACCACGCCCCACTTCACAAACTATTAATCTCAATAAAATCGAAAAGTTAGCCAGCCACACAGATAAGGAAATTAAACAAGTTAAATTCATAGGACACCATACAGTGGTTTGCACTTGTGCTTACAAGGTTTGCTCTAAAAAGTGTAGTAGCCTACTTGAAAATTGTATCAAACAACGCAACATAATAAAAAAAAAAATAGGAATACATTCTTTCAAAAATCATTATTCTAAAGTCCTGTTTGTCAATTGTCCTGTCCGTTATGCATGTTTGCATGATACAAATAGTTATTCTGTAATGAGCCAAACATATTGACTATGATATGATGGCCCAGACTTCTACACAGTACACTTGCCCATCACAGTGATTGCAATCAACCTATGTGCTTTGGTCTCAGTCTCACCCATAGCAAGTGACCATCTCAATGCTCAGACAGAATTTGGTCATGAATATTCTACATGTTCATTGATAATCATCAGTATTATCAGTACTTCATTGTCATTAAGAGCACATGCAATGCAACATGCATTTCAATCCTACATATGAAAAAATGTAAACAGAAATAAGTCACAATGGTTCGTTTTTAATTGCAAAGATACAAAGGATTTTTTTCAAAACCAAATATGATTAAAAGTGACAGTAACCTGTCAAATGTAAACAGCTGAACGGTAGGACTCAAGAGTCCACATCTCTTTATGCTGCTAAATGAGGTGGCCTGTCTCAGCATACATCCAATTTCCCCTTTCTCCTCAAACAATAACATATGTACTGATCAGGGGAAGAAGGTGCAGATTGATCAAGTGTACTTCAAGAGCACTGGAAAGGCTGGGTGTCTTGTCATATATTGGCAATAACTATCCGTCTCTAAAATATTTTTAGTTAACATTAAAACAGACTCAAAATGCTTTGATATTCTCAGCATTTTGTGCACATTTCTTAAAAGATCTGAAAGAAATCTGAAACAGATGGTTGTGACCTGTCATTGGCTTTGCGTCTTCCTACAATAGATTGCCTTGTGGCTGGTTATGTGAGTGTTCCCCTTAATCACATAATACACCTCAAATCAAGCTGGTGATGGAAAAACAGTTAATAATCAGTCTGTTACAACAACCCTCACCCTTTGGCCAAAAGCTACAAAAGATCCTCTTCAGGTTGAATGCTGGACTTTCCACATGTCTATAGCTAAACATCAGATGGTCTTGGCATGCAAACCGCTCACATTCACCGAAGAGTACAGGTCCAGGCTGAAACTGTCCCTAGCTTTCACACTGATACTCCTGAAAGGTCCTTGGCTTTGAGTCCTCATGGTCTGATTGGGGCTTCTGGTACTTGCACTGGACCCAGACTCTGTACATGGTCAGCTGCTTGCCACGGTTCACCTGCAGTCGCCGGTCTACCAAGTTCTGCACCTTCTGCAGTCCGGCACCACAGAATAAGTTGTGGAGCTCATCTAGAGGGACATTCAAAATAAAATAGTTCACACAATGCTAAGGATCTGTGACCTGTAGATATCTGTACAGTTCTGATCTGTTTGTACTGCATCCCAGTAGATGGTTACAATGTTGGCAACTGAGCAGTGCAATGCCAATAAGCTTGACTTGCCTTGAGTAAAGAAATACACTCGTGTGCCATCTCCTCGCACATAGAAGTTTTCAGACAAACACCTCCCTGAGGACAAAAACACATACAGACACAGTGAAAACCCATCTTTCAAAGTTTCACAGTGACACACACTCTCTCACACACAAACGAACGAACAAACAAACAAACAAACAAACAATTAAAATCCCAAAGGTCAGCTCACCTTTCTTGAAGCGTAGCTGGGCCAGGTCATATCGGCCATAGTCTCTTAGCAACAGCATCCCACCCGGCTTCAACAACCGAGCAAGCCCACATATGGATGCCTGCATCCTAAGCGGGACAGATAGCTAGTCATTTGATCATCAACCACAAGGGGGAGCTATTGCACAAAAAATGCAACAGAATATACTCAAAGTCAAACATCATTGCACTGTTTGTTTGACTGACATTTGAGATCACAGTGACTCATTATTTGATATTGTACCTCCAGACCTACCTCGATTCAATGTTAAAGTAAAATTAGAACACATTCAACAAAACAAGGCTTTCCAAATACCTGATCTCATATCATCAGAGTACATACAAAAACACTTACTCCCATCCTGTTGACTATCCGATGCAAATTCAAACTCACTTATCGGGATGTAGAGCAGACAAGACAAAGATGAGTATGATGACGTCTAAACTCCCCTCTTGCATCGGGAACTGGGCTGACTCATCACTCAGGTCATGAACGAAAGCGTGGCAGCGAGCAGAATCATACTCTGGGTTTGACTATGGGGAAAAACCAAAATGGCATTTTGTCAGCTAAATATCCGTTAGTCTACATGGTCTGAAGAGTCCAACTATGTGTCATAAAAATGTTAATGCGTAGGTTTTGTATACATGTCTAGGATAGCACCTCTGGCTGACACTCCCACCAAACAAGAGAAAACTACCTCACAAGCCTGTTGCACATTGTTGCGACCAAACATGTGGTTTAAACTGGAAAAAAACAGCAAAATGGAGCAAAACCTTTTGCTTTCCAACATGCCCCAGGCAAGAATCCACACACTAAATTGACTCTGTTCATGCTTTTGTTTTGCATTCACCTTGACCAGCTCCACCGCTGTGCTGGAGAAATCACAGCAGTAAACAAACAGTCCCGGGTCACTGCAACACAACACAAGAGAGGGGGTTGAGGTGTATGTGAATGCAGATTAATCACTGAGAAACCAGAGCCATCTGCACAGCAGACTCACGCACTTGTTGGTCTTTAGGATGGGAAAGACTGTGTTTCCCACACCACAGCCCACCTGAGAATGAAGACACACAGGCTGTCAATGTCATGAATACACATATAATTAGTATAAGTATATATACTCTTGATCCCGTGAGGGAAATTTGGTCTCTGCATTTATCCCAATCGGTGAATTAGTGAAACTCAGCACATAGTGAACACACAGTGAGGTGAAGCACACACTAATCCCGGCGCAGTGAGCTGCCTGCAACAACAGCGGCGCTCGGGAGCAGTGAGGAGTTAGGTGCCTTGCTCAAGGGCACTTCAGCCATGCCTACTGGTAGGGGTTCGAACCGGCAACCCTCCGGTAACAAGTCCGAAGCGCTAACCAGTAGGCCACAGCTGCCCTACAATTACATGACACTATCTGGCATAAGTCTCAGAAGTGTAGACCTACTACTTGAAGAGAGAATCAAAAAAGGACAACTATCACTCCCTTCTGTGCTCTGCTCAGCTAGTTCTGCTTAGCCATGCTATGATTGAGAGGTCAGTTTTCAGCAATACTCCACTAGGAGCTGATCCATGTGATTTCTTATGTAAATTAAACCTGTGCCCAGTATTCACTACTGGACTGACATTATGATGTGTTTTCAGACCACAGTGGTCGCTTAACCACACATACAGAAAACATACCATGGACGGAATCTTACTTCCAGAATGCGATATGTGCCAGATGTCCCAGGACAGTCTCCATTCTGGTGGGAGACGTCTTCCTCGCCTTCCTCCTGGTCAGGGTGTCCGTCCCCTTCCTGAATTGACTGGTGGGACCTACACTTTGGGGCCAGCTCAGGAAATTCCGTGAAGAGCCAGTGGCGGTCTTTAAAGAATCGATTCTCGTGGATAGTGTAGAATTCATTCCAGTACTTGTCTGCATGGTTGTCATACTCCTCTGAATTGAAACAGACAGTTTTGTTGTCACAGAGTACTCACACGGGTCGTTGTTTCAGCTGTAATTTACCTGGATGTTTTATCTGTTGCTAATGAAAACGATGACGTTACCACCAGTGCTGGTATAACATTACATTAGGACAAGAATATTTAAAAATAAGGATTACATACAAATATTAGCCTTATATCATACAGAGATAGAGTGCTGCATGACTCGTATGATCTCACCTTGTTTTTCAGCCGGGATAGGCTGGCTATTCTCCTGGACTTTCCTCCGTGCAGCTGCCTCTTGCTCATCTGACCACTCGACGTTATCCCTTTAAAATATCGGGAGAAACCAAAGAATTCGTTCAGCATTTTATAACACGCACTTAACTTTTTAGTAAGCTAAAGTTGCTATGTCAAGCTTGCATCTGTGTGCTTCAATGGCATTGAAAACGTATACCATGCATTATGCTGGAAGACCTGACGAGGGTCTGTTAGAAAACGAGTTCCAAACTGTGGTCTCTTCTGGTCTTCGTCTGTTTGTTCAGCCGGTGTCTGGTGAATTTCGATAACATTTTCCTCCACAGACACACCGTTAGCAACGGGGGCTGCCATGTTGAAACCGGAAAATGAAATGCGTCACAGGAAGTGTAAACTACAAAACGCCCAACCAGGAGCCTGTAAACTTAAGGACTTTGACATCCTTTTTTTAAATCTAAATGAACACTGGATAAATTGTGTTTTCAATTGTGTTTCAGTATATCTTGACGTTTCTTACAATGGTAAAAAATAATAATGAACAGAATATTCTGTTTTTTGAGAACAACTTCAGTATGACCCTTATAGTTGCCTAGACTGAAGGCCCGGCCTGTTAGACTAGGCTGCATGACCCCTGTGATGTGTGTCTTATCATATCCACCTTACCTTTTGCGATAATAATAATAATAATAATAATAATAATAATAATAATAATAATAATAATAGCATTAGCAATATGAAATAGGCCCTAAATAGTTAGGCAGGGGGGAGAGGGGACGTAGAGCTGGATGGAGAGACAGGTGCAGATCCAGTAAGCATCCTATAAGTGAGGGATTTGAATATGGTTATGGTTATGGCTATGGTTATGGATTTGGCAGACGCCTTTGTCCAAAGCGAGACACAAAAGCAAAACAACATAATATTTCAAATTGAACAGGGAACAGATTAGAATGTTGGTCAAATATAAGAAGGAAAATAGTAATAATAAACAATAATAACAATTCAATCAATAGCCTAATAAAATAAGCAATGAAAATGAGGGGAAAAGCAATAATAAAACAATAAAGTCCATTCAATCAATAATATAAAAACAATGGCATGGTAAGACTACATTAAGGAGAATATCAATAATAAACAATAATGTCAAATGAATCAACAGCCTAATTAAAATAAAACAATATTATACAAACCATAACACATAAGCGCTTAAACAACTAAGTACATGTTGAACAGGAATGTCTTTACATAACAGACGCTCATCAGAAGACCGCAGTGGGCGGTTGGGGATGTAAGGCTTGATTATTGAATTAAAGGAACCGTATGTAAGAAAAATATTTCAATTAATCATAAAATGGCCCTGATATGTCACTAGACATTAAGAAATCATGTTCATTTCAAATACTTATATCACTGACAACAGTAGTGCGGCCAGGATATTGTCATTTAAAAAGTGAAGTTGCAGCCCTCAACTGATGTTGATGTTGTGTTTTGTCATGTCATGTTGTGTTTTGGCCTGATGCGCCACCCTCCACCTATCTACTAATCACGAAGTCAGTAGTGTTTCGCCATCAGGGTTGGCAACCTCGATCAGGGGGAGGGGGAAGGGATACACCGCTCTTCCGTATTTTGAAAGTGATTGCAGTACCAGTTTTGGCCACAATTTTACATATGGTTCCTTTAAAATAACTAGGAGCAGATCCAGTCAGTGACCTATAGGCCAAAGTGAGAGATTCAAATTGAATTCTGGCTACTAAACGGAGCCAATGAAGAGTAAGTAGGCCTAACAGAGGAGTTACATTTATGTTAAAAAAAAATAAAATAATAATAATTGTAAAAAAAAAAAACACACACACACAAACTGGAAAAATACCTTTCAAACAATTTTATTCAGAAGCCTTGTGTCAAAAATAGAACTTGTATAAAACATCTCAGAAAGAAAAACATCTGTCCAAAAAAAACTGAGAAAAAAAACTGGTGGTGAAAATTGAAAATGATAAGACAATAAGTCAACACAACCTCTGGTGACTTCAACGGTTTCAAATTGGGATAGGAGAGACAGGAAAGAAGAAACAATACATGTTTATATTATTTTTATATTTTTATTATGTCCATTTTTTAAAAACTATTTATTATTGTTCTTATGCATACCTCATGAGTTGACAGCACTTTCAAATCTCATTGTACCTTTGCAAAAAGTGTCAATGACAATAAAGACTATCTATCTATCTATCTATCTATCTATCTATCTAAACTCCAACAGAAACAAAACAATGTAGGTGGACAAGCTGATTCTTGGGTCCAACAGAGCGGCATATTCTAGAATTGAACTATAAATACAACTCCAGTATCCATGGAAACAAGACAGTACAAAAGATAAACCTAGAATCAAGATGATCCTCTGTATCCATGGCAATACGAATTCCATTAACCATCCAAGTTGAGCTTGGTTCTCCGTACATATGAGCCAAGATTGTATCAGTGGCCTAATTACACTGTCAAGTTGTATTCAAACTAAAGAAAAGTGGCAGCAGAAGTTAGTCACCTTCCCAACTAATCAACTTAAAGTAGATCCTACTCAAATTTTAAGAGGCTAATTTATTTCCATTGTAATCATACTAATGAACACTTATTCAGGTTAAGGTGTCAAGCAGGGTGCATTTAGGAATGATGGTGCAGTTCACTTCGGACCTCACAATTTCTACATCAGTAAACTGTAAATTACAGTGCAATGGCAGGTTTTAAGAAAAAAGCTTTGAGCATTTTTGCATTTAGCCCCACAAAAGGTAAAACTTCCATTCAGCTGTGTTCAAAGAGCCATAGTATTTAACAACATATTTTCTAGGTGTATACCACCTTGCAAATTCCACTAGGTGTATACCACCATGACTTGTAGAAGCAATGATGGTAGCTTACTGTTGTTACAGGAGATACTTGTCTGTGGTCCTGACAAAGTTGTGAATTTCTAGGCATTTTGTAGTGTCCACCTCACTTCCTGGTACTTCTCAATGTGTGGAAATGGAGGAAGGAGTTCACTGGTGCGCAGATTTTCAAATGTATATTTTAATCAAAAGGTGCAAGCAGTAAAAAGCAAAAGGCCAGTCCAGTCTTTTGCACCTAAATAAAATACATCTAAACGTCAATGTGCTCCAGAGAACTCCCTCACAAAGTTGAGATTTTCATTAGGTGGAGGTACCACCTCTGTAGGTAACATTGGTGAATGTGGAGGTTGCTCCTTTGTACAAGGGGTTATTACCCTGAAATGAGATCAATTAAAATCAGATATATGCTTATATTAGCAGAGCGCACAATGATACATGTATTCTGCATTCTGCTTATACTACTCAGGAAACAGTATCTGGATTTATAGGCTTACACCTCTAGGGGGCGCTGTCTTTCCAACATACAGATGTTTTTAATCAAAGGTTATATCACAGATAAATAGATAAGCCACGAAACAGAACTTTCAAAATAAGCACAGATGTTTATAAATGTGTGTGTGTGCAATTCTTTTCGTATGCATGTTTGTGTGCAGCTGTGCTCCTGTGTGAAAATGCATATGTCCGTGTGAGTGGGGGGTGGGGGGTCTCACCGTGTCCCATTTGGCTTTGGCTCTCTCCTCTTCAAACTTGGCGAACTCTCGCCGATCGTGAATGGTGACTAAAAGCTTCCATATCAACAGACCAGCGAGCCCTAGCAACAGAATTGCCCCAGTGACGGACGCCAGGACCACAAGGATATCAGGACCTTTCGGACAAACTGCAGAGTGGACAGTGAGGGGAGAAAGAGAGAGAGAGGGGACAGTGGTGATTGACGTTGAGTCTTGAGTCAGAATGCTGTCTCATTTACATGTACTGTGGAACAACTCAACAACACAACAGGGTCCTCTGCTGCCAGGGCTTTAGATGAATATGTGTACATGTTTTTCACTTTGTTATTCACGCACACACACACACACACACACACACACACACACACACACACACACACACCACACACACACACACACACACACACACACAATTAAATTAAGATCACTGTGACAAAGGAAATGTAAAAATCATATACTGTGCCATCCAGTGCGCTAATGATCCTAAAAATAAGGATTACATTAGGAATATGTCTCATGAAAAACTACTTCAGTAGTCATAACTGATGTCACATCAAGACATCCAGGAAGTCCACCAAACCAAAATTACTGTATATTAAGCTACTTTTTTGTTGTTTGTTTTGTTAAATTGGTCATCTTACAGGCCCTAACAACCCCACGAGAGCTTTAACCACTAAAATGGACACAATGAGAACATAAACTATTATAAACAGACATATTATTGTCCTCATAGAAGGTAATCGATAATTTGGGGCCTCTGATTGATCCAGTGCCTGGATTCTCAAATGTGCATTTAGCACTGAGGGCCAGCTCAACTTCCTTTGCATTTCTGGACTATCTGTAGATCAGAATGAGTGAACATGGCAAGTTATGGCAGCTACCCCAAGAGCTAAATGGTCATTTTGTAAAGTAGGCCATTGAGCTCTGGCATTTCCTCTCACAGACAGTGACTCACCTGGTTTACAGCCCGTCTGGGCTAAACACCTCACCCTCACTCAGGGCAATATACATAAGGTCAGGTAAATGTTTAAAAACATAGTCATACTTAGCTCTGATTGCTTAGGCACCATTTGTGAAACCAACACAACACACTAACCACAAATCCTTGTACCAAACTAGCAAAACATTATAAATGTCTTGCAGAAGCACACAAGTCTTGTCAAAGCAGTTCACACAACCATCACATGAATAAGCACACAAATCACCAACTACAACTTGATAGTACAAATAAAAACAGGTGTGTGCAGGGCATATCAGTTTGCAATAATACGTCATACATGCAACACTGTGAACATGTATACACACAGGTATTCAAATGCAAAATAAAAGCAGAGTAGAATAAAGCAAAATCATTTTGGCTATAGGAAAAAAGACTAGATCTTTCTAGTGGGAAGACAACTGGCAAAATCTAAAAACAGCATAAGTAGACACCAATGTGTACAGTTTTGCTAGATGCGTGTAACAAAATTCCAAACTGAGTGTAAAACAGTGAGTTGTGTTTATAGTTTGAAACTTGGCAAATGGATTGGCTACAAGTGTTATGGAAAAAGTTTCAGTAACTGTGCTTCAAGAATTACTGTTTGTTAATGCATTCAGAAAAAACAGTTTGCCTGCTGAGAGTTGAGGTTCAAGACATACAGGGGAATTTCCATTTATCCACAACATGAAATAAAAGGAAAAGTTGGTAATTGTTGTAAAATAGCTATTCCTGCCATAGGTTTTTATCCATGAGGTTACACAAATTGCACACAATTTTCAACATAGCAGTGTGTTACAGAAATCTAAAGTAAAAAGGCATAAATAGTTCAAACAAATCTACCATTTAAAAAAAAAAACGTAGCAACTATATGCTTAATTAAAAGCTGCTGCCATAGATAATTTCCCTTATTCTTGCAGAAAAGAAAAACATTAGCATCTCCAATCTGCCACCCGCCTGGTTTAGAGTATTAATAATCCTCTGAGGCCAATTAAGGAAGCCGTGGAATGAAAAGAAAATGCAGCGTAGCCACGCGGGCCTCTTTCATGGTGCAGTAAAAAGAGAGCTGCAGGAGGTCCAGGCTTTTGCTGACACGCTCCTCTTTGGTCTGCTACTGGTTTGGGATGCAACATGCGGACAAGCTACCTACCACACCCATCGCAACACTACAATAACACCCTGCTCTAAACATGGTGTGCTTTATCTGACCTAGACCTGCCACAGCTAACTCTGTTCAGTTACACAACTTAGGGTGTAGTTGCCACATTAATCTGGTCTTGTTGTGCAACCTCTTGTTGCAAGCTTGATCTTCGTTTCTCTACTTATGTTAGCCTATCCCTAACACGCTTTGCGACTGTCCAGTCCAGAGTGAAATGGTAATGGAAACGGTTGGTCTTCATATGGATTTCATTACGATTAGAAAATATCCTCCACTCTGTTCCCTGACCATAAGGGCAAACACACAAAACAATGATAAATATATACACACATAGCCATGAACACAATGGCCTACCTGGCTCTTTAATGAGGTACAAAATGGATTTGCCACTGGCATCTTCATAGTACTGGAACGTCTGTAGGCAGTCCTCCGCATCCTTATAGGAACAGTTCTGGGCAATGTTCTTGTCACGGGCGACTAACGAGGAGGGATGGGGCGATGGACATCAAGACGATGGGGGGTGGCAGGGGGTTCAAACAGAAAAGAGCAAAGATGGTAGATGGTAGGAGATGGAGAGAGAAAGAGGAAAAGGAAGATTACAACACAGAACAACATGTAAACGGAAAAGCCGACACAAATACACCAGCACAGTATATTCATGTGTCAGTGCTAATATATACTGATATGTGATTAGAGTTTTAGTTGACTTTGAAGAGCACAGACAAATTAATGTTTCCTGTAATGCAATTGATATTTTACTGCATAGAGAAATGTACTCACTAATCTCATCGACCAGCTCAATCTCATCTCTGCAGATTCGAATACAGCTCTTGTCCTTGACCAGGGGTCCTCTCTTGTAGTGCTTACATTCCACACAGTCTCTGCAAACACAAACAAACAAACACACAAACAAAGAGAACAAATATCAGAAATAGTAGCATCATTAATTCTTTCATTCATTCAACAGGCTTTAATCAAGCTCACACAATCCCCCTCCCCACACACTAATAGACCAATTTCACAGTGTCCAGGTGTCCGGCCTCATTGATGTTAATGATACCTTAATTAGCAGGGTAAAACGTCTTCCTGTTTCTGTCTTTCCTGTGGACTTTTCTTTTGCTATCTATGGGACAGTGCTTTTCCACAGGAAGTTGATTTACACAGCGGCCCCATCTTGTGAAATGGGCTAATTCACACTCATTTCCAAAACTCACTGCTTCCTGGCGCAGGCACTGCGGCAGGTGGGGCATTTCTCGCAGGTGATGCCAAAGGCTCCGGGCTCGGTGCACTCACAGGCGCCGCACACGCAGGCTCCATAGCCACTGCAGAGTCGCCCCTCGCTGGACGTGCAGGTGTCTGTGCGCGTGGAGCAGTTGCAGTACTCTCCTGACCAGTCCGGGTCACACTTACAAGAGCCGCATGAACACACGCCGTGACCTGGGAGGGCAGCCAAGGAGTGAGACACACACATGCAAAACACATAAACACACACAAACACATACAGACACAATCACATGCATACACAAAGACAGACAGACAAGACACACACGCAAACACACACACACACACACACTCTGGCTTTCGGGCAGAGATACAATCACAGACATACACATACAAAAACATATACAGACACAGACAGGGTACACTGTACACACACACACACACACACACACACACAGACACACACAACACACACGCAAACACACACACACACACACACTCTGGCTTTCGGGCAGAGATACAATCACAGACATACACATACAAAAACATATACAGACACAGACAGGGTACACTGTACACACACACACACACACACACACACACAGACACACACAACAACAACAACAACAGGACACATGACGTATGCTTTTTAAGTCTGATAGATTCTGGTTGATGAACTTGGAAGGGAAGTCCACAGGTAGAAGATGAGACAAAGGTTTGCTGTTGAATACATGACATTTGTGACCCTTAATGTACAGGCACTTCCCCCACACAAACACATGCACATGAGAAGTTCACACAGGATGGCAAAACTGATCAAATTCTGCAGGGGTATAAAATATCTATTCCGCCTACACCTTTCTGTCACTCATACACTCAGAGACCAGAGTCAAGCCATCTTCAGAGAGAAGGACGCACCGAGGGAGACCGAGGAAAAGAGGAAAGCCAGAGAGAGCGGAAGAGAGAGAGGTGGAGTAGAGCGAGAGAAAAGGGGGGTTAGACTAGTGGCAGTCAGCCAGAGGAATGTAATCATTCCAGTATTCCCAGTTTATGCGAATGTGTGAGTGAGTGAGTGAGTGAGTGAGGGACTTCAAAGTGCATGTTGGAGTTCCTTTGGCTGTGTGTGTTTATGTGGCCTGGAGCAATGCTTGCTGAATCCTGCCCTTGCTTCAGAGATAGAGACAAACAGAGCCACAGGGCAGGAGTTCGAGAAGCAGGAAAACACAAGCATAGGCATAGGCCTACACACACACACACACACACACAGACACACACACACACACACACACACACACACAAACACACACACACACACACACAAACACACACACACACAAAAGAGTTTGTTTGTATTTAAAGGGACACCAGGCAACGTTTTCATGTTAATTAATCATCTTCGTAAGTCGGTATATGGTTAAATGACTCATTACGGGGCGAATGAAGGCTCTCTCGCCCGCCCCTACTGCCTGTAGGAAGAATATCCCACTTGCAAGTTCGGTGTATCTTACCCGCCGACCGAAGCAGGATCAGTTTACAGCACAGAGGCAGGCTAACGAAACGCTAGAGATTGTTGCAAACGTTTGTATAATGGCAGAGCCAGCGAAGAAGCAGCGAAAACCCTTGACGGAAGATGCAAAGAAAAGGAAAAGAGTTTCAGACCGAACGAGGGGGAGTTTCGTAGAGAAAAAGCTTCAGGCTTGCCTGGTGTCCCTTTAAGACTGACGACATAACATACATCGGTAAGTGGGTGCCATTCCATGTCCTTAAGTCACCTTGTAACTATATATATAAAGCACACATGAACACACACACACACACACACACACACACACACACACACACACACACACACACACACACACACACACACACACACACACACACACACACACACACACAAACACTCTCCCTCTTCTCTCTCTCCCTATCATACACCCACGTCTCCCAGTAGGGTGCAGCTGACTTCAGAAAAAAAGACCCTGACTCGAGGGAAAAAGGGGAAGACAAGAGTCAAACAGTGCTAATAACCATGTGAAGAAAACACCCAAAAAACAAACACCAGACGAGTGTGTTTGTGTGTGTCCATGGGAATAGACATCCCCTTCACCCAAAGAATGCTGAGGACAGGACACAGCAAGGATGGGGGGTTGGAGTCAGCGTGAATAGACCCGTCTGTGCTGGCTCTGGGCTCCGGGGTCTAAACCTCAACGCCAGCACTCTATCACTTCATTTTACCCAGCATCACATTTTCATGACTTTGGATTTATCGCGGCGATTACGAGGTGGGGTCTAGGCATGCCATTTAGAGACTGCGGGCCAAGGATGTGTGTTAGTGTGCAATCATGTCAGGATTCTGCTCTTGCTGTGAGCAGAGTGGAAATCCAGCACCCCTTCCCAGCGCTGATTATTAGCTTACGGACAGAGTTTTCCCAAACGCCACAGGCTTTTTGCTCCGCTTAAAAAGAAAAATATCCAAAGTCAAGCTGTATTCTGCATGTTCAATAATATTAACCACTTGGATACTCCAAGTCACACATCATGTATCTATCTAATGTATCTAATGTAATATATAATTTAATTTGGGCATATAATTTGGGAATATAATTTGGGCAGCCGTGGCCCACTGGTTAGCACTCTGGACTTGTAACCGGAGGGTTGCCGGTTCGAGCCCCGACCAGTGGGCCGTGGCTGAAGTGCCCTTGAGCAAGGCACCTAACCCCTCACTGCTCCCCGAGCGCCGCCATTGTAGCAGGCAGCTCACTGCGCCGGGATTAGTGTGTGCTTCACCTCACTGTGTGTTCACTGTGTGCTGTTTGTGTTTCACTAATTCACCAATTGGGTTAAATGCAGAGACCAAATTTCCCTCATGGGATCAAAAAAGTATATATACTTATACTTATATACTTTATATACTATATAATGTACCTCCATTAATTGTGCATTGCCTAAATGCACTGTGCTGTACTGGGGCTATGCCTATGTGCCAGAACAATTAAGTATGTGCATGAATAAACCCATCAACATTACAGCCCAAAATCATGAATCCTATATACCAGGAAATGGTATATCTGTTTTTTGTTTTGGTGTCGGTCAAAGATGTTTGACAAAGACCTCCCAGGTCTATCAAATAACCTAACACGAGTAAGAGAAATGCACACCGTTCACTGTGATCTTCCACAGCACAACTGACAATCGATTCCAACTCGTGAGATAGAATGTAAATAGAAAGATGGTCCTTGAGAATATGGATATAAGTGTATTTGTGTGTGTGATGTGTGACTCCTGTGTGAGTCATACATGAGTCATTAGTGCATGCATGATATGACGTCTGAGGGTGTACGTGTATGTGTGTGTGTGTGTGTGTGTGTTTGTGTGTGTGTGTTTAGTGTGCCCACCTGAGCAAAGCTCTCCTTTGAAGCGTACGCAGCTGTAGTCGTCACACTCGCAGTATTTTCCCCACACCTTGCCGAAATCACTGGGTCGGCAGCTGCACTGTCCGCAGACGCACTCGCCCCTGTTGCTGCAAACGGGCACGCCGGGCTCTGGACTGCAGCTCTCCGTCTGCGTGGACTGGTACATGCCCTCGGAGCACTCGCAGCGCGGGCCCAGGCGCCCAGCGTCGCACAGGCACATGCCGCACACGAAGGTGCCGTTGCCGTGGTGACAGGCTGGGCTGGCTGGCTGCGCGGCGGCCTGGCAGGCACAGTCGCAGATGAAGTCTACGGTGATCTCCAGCGCGTCCTTGAAGCCCACCGGCTTGACGGTGAACGTGCTGTTCTTCTCCTTGGGGCAGCCATGCAGCCTGGCCTCGATGCTGAAGGACACCTGTGGGTGAGGGAGGGAATTCATATAAATGAACTAATGTGGGTGTCGATAAGCACACTTAAAGGAATTATCCGGAGTAAAATGCACTTTAGATCAATTTACGGATGTCATTTGGATGTGTTTTGAGAAAGTTCGATTTTACCGTTTTTAGTCAAAACTCAAAACTCGAAGTGCCTGGAAGTGACCAGGGCATGTGCCAGATGCCAGATGCAGCAGCAACATTTCCGGAAAGGTACTGGCTTGATGAAATTCACTGTGGACTCTCTATCCAACCACATAGACCACGGGATACTTCGGTTTGGCTTTAGGGACCCTCTACTCACTACCACGTAAGTGTAATGTTGTTTGGAACTGTAGAAGAGGTATAAAAATAGCGTTTTTGTAGCGGCGAAATGACATGCCCGGGTCACTTCCAGGCTAACGAGTTTTGACTAAAAACGGTAAAATCGAACTTTCTCAAAACACATCCGAATGACATGATTTTGATGTCAACTCAATGTATGTACTCCCAATCATCCGTAAATTGATCTAAAGTGCATTTTACTCCGGATAATTCCTTTAAAGGGTGAATAAGCAGACAAAATACACATTCTATAAACTCAGATACTGCCTTATTAGGAATCACTGGAGCAGAATAGATTAACATTGTAAAGCAACTGTATTATGTCTTGTATACGTTACTAGCTACTGGTTATTTTGTACAAACAAATCAGAACTGACTGTATCGCCGATGTTAAGTCCAGAGCAGGATTTGACTCCAGGGAAGACCTCTCCATTCAGACAGGTGGCATTGAAGGAGAGAGACAGCTCCTCTGGAAGCCCGTAGAGCTCCAGCTCTACCTTAGAGCGGATTTTCTGGAAGTAAACGTTTTCAGAAGACATGACCATTGATCCAAACAACGTGAAAAAAAAAAGTTTTGATGATTTCATTAGCACATGTGTTACGACCCTGTTGACTGTTCTTGGGGCTCCGCCCCTTTATTCTATGTCTTGCCTGTCTGTCTCCTGCAGGGTGCTGAGTGCAGGGGTGGCGCCTAGTAGTTAATGGGCTGGACTATATAAGAAGGCCGGGTATCCCATGGACGCTCTCTTGGCCTTTCGCTCCTTAGTGGCTTGCTCCGATGGGGAGAGCCTGGAGAGATCCCTCGCCAGTCATGTAGCCCTTTGCTAGGAGCTCCCTCCGTCTTCGTCGCGTTTTGTTTTTGTTTATTAATTTCACACACTTTGCACGACACTTTGCTTTTATACATTATACTGACTTTTCTATTTATGTAAATAAACATGTATTTATATTGAACACTACGGTTTGGTCTCCCCCATTTTATGTCAGGTCTGCTTTGAGCCAAGCAGTCCTTGACAACATGTGACATACGACATAGGAATGTGTATGGTTAGAGATGTGGTATGGGACATAGGACATAGGAATGTGTATGTTTAAAGATGTGGTATAGGACATAGGACATAGGAATGTGTATGGTTAGAGATGTGGTACAGGGTAGTGCTGCTCCTTACTGCATATGCATCCAGAATTAGTTGGATGACGTTCGCAGAGTCACTTGACAGAGTCCCCACCGCAGTTCCAGGAATGAGCTCACTGTAGTTCTGAGAGAGAGATAGAGAGAGAGAGAGAGAGAGAGAGAGAGAGAGAGATAAACAGATAATGTTGTGAGTACTGCTACAGCTGTTTGTATGAGCATGAGTGAGTGTGTGTGTGTGTGTGTGTGTGTGCGTGTGCGTGCGTGCGCGTGTGCGTGTGCGTGTGTGTGTGTGTGTGCGTGTGCGTGTGCGTGTGTGTGTGTGTGTGTGTGTGTCAGGAAGCATTCTGTGGCTTCAGCTTCAGTGGAATCTTATCTGAATTCAATGTATGTGATGCGAATTATACATGAGGGTAGGGATGTGGTGTAGTGGGTACTCTTTGCCACTCTTTCACTCTGAGGTCTAAAGGCTGCAGGCTTATCTCTTAATCTAACAGAAAAAAATTGCACATCCTAATATTAGGTCTGTGCTAAAAAAAGGCCACATTGCTCCACCCTTAAAACTTTTTTTCTTATTGGCTTATAGACCCAGGTTTTGGCGACGTCTCCTTTTTCTATCCCAGCCTAGCTTAATACATTGAGAAGTAAGGCTGCAATAAACTCGATTAGGCGATTGGGTATGTAAAGCTGGATCATGAAATTGAAATAGCAGGGAGCAGATCCGGTAAGCGTCCTATAGGCCAAAGTGAGTGATTTAAATTTAATTCTGGCCAAATAGGAAGCCAGTGGAGAGTAACTAGGAGAGGAGTTTCATATGTCTTCTTTGGCTGATTAAAGACCAGTTGTGCTGCAGCATTCTGAATCAGTTTTAACGGTCTCACTACATAAGCAGGCAGACCAGCTAACAGTGAATTACAAGAGTCCAGTTTGGAGATAACCATGGCCTGTACAAAAAGTTGGGTGGAATCTGTGTCCAATATTGTCAGACAAACCGACATGATTTTGCAATTGAGGCTACATGCTCAGACAAGTTAAGTTGGTCATCAATTATGACGCCCAAGTTATGTGCTGAGTCAAGCTAGATGTTAATCTGTTGGGGAATAGCAGCCTTAGCTGGAAACACCAAAAACTCTGTTTTGGAGAGATTAAGCTGAAGGTGCCAATGTTCATCCAGACTGAGATATAAGACTTAATATAAGTAGAGGCTTTCTAATGAGGAAACACAGCACTCAAAAAACCCTCCATAGAAATGCATTGGGCTGGTGCTGTCCTGTTGGGTGTGCTTGAGGAACTATTCAGAATTAGGAGATTGTTTAAATCTGTATGATGTGACTTCAGCACATTATTTGCGCTACATCTACTATCCCTCTTTTACATTGTGGTGCGTTTGTCTCAGCGGTGAGTAATTTGCTCTGATTCGAGCTTCTGCTTCGTATCTAATTAAGGTAGGCAACCTCACTCCGAGTGTTCGTGCTTGTGCTGTGTTCGTGTGTTGTGTAGTGTTGTCTTTGGATCTTACTGTTAGGGGCGAGTGATTGGCAACATTAGCCCTTGCCCCAATATTTGTTTATTGTGTGTACATGTCTATTTTGAGCTTGTTGCCAACAACAACCAAAGTGACCTGTTTCCCTCTCTCTCTCTCTCTGCAGGAAACAAGCTGTTGGGCCAAAGCGGGTAGTGGTGTCCTCTCACTGTCCCTTTTAGTTGCTGTGCATCATGTCTTGTTTGTTTTCACATTTGGTGTGCCGTGCCCGGACACTTCCCCTTTTTGTCAGCCTCTTGCTGCCGTGGTAAGCCCACAGCCGTGCTCCTTGTCCTTCTACAGACAGAAGAGCAGTTTCAGTAGAATTGCCACTCTTGAAACCAGACTGCTTAGGGTCTATATAGTATATTGTTTGTTCTGATAGGGGAAGTCACAGACTTGCTTGAAGACTTTGACAAAAAAGGAAAAATGGAGGCAGGTCTGTAGTTCTTCAATTTAGTTGGATTTGAAGCAAAGGTGTAACCCTTGTCTCTTTAAAAGAAGGAACTATTCCAGAACTGAGTGACTGTCGGCAGAGCAGCAGGTGTGATAGACTGCAGAAGAGTAGATCGGACATGATCAATGTCAATGATCAGTTGCCTTGGTGCGGTGATGAATTGGTATTTCACAACATTGTTCATTACTGAGATACAAAAATCTGATTCCGATTATGTTTTGTACAGACTCTCTGATGTGATATTTGGTAAACAGGTAAAGTGAAAGTGGAAAGACTCACCTAGATATCTATTTCAAGTTCATAATTGGGTAGCTGCCTACACATTTGTTTACACATTTGTTGTTGTGGAATGTATTTTCAATGCTCAATAGTCTTTCACTAAGCATGGGGAGTAGAACAGTTGTAAAAATAATAGTAGGATCAGTTGTAAAAATAATTCAAAATGTAATCTGATGCTAACAAAGCAATTTACGTCAGCACCAATATCATGCATGTACTTAACTATATATAGTTATCAATACTGATGCAACAGTAACACACATTGTTTGCTGCCTAGTATTTGTGTTTTGTGATGGGAAAATAAAGTGGATGACTGTGAGAAGTCAGCTTACTCTGTATAGTGGCGCCACATAGTTGGTCACTGCAAAGATGAGGTTGATGTTATTCTCAGATAACTTCTCGGTGATAAGAGCAAGGGAAGGATAATCCTATAGGGTAGACACAACTATTACAATCAACACACACACAGAGAGTATGCTAATCTCAACATTTCTTTCTCTCTTGCTCTTTTTTCTCTCTCTCTCTCATACACACAAACACAAACTACTGACCAGTGTTGTGGACTTGGAGTAGTTGTTCAGCTCATCCAGGTGACAATGCCCATCATGAGGCTGGATGACTCCGGCAATACGGCCGTCCAGAGCGATGTGGGTCTTGGCGTCCGTGGTGAACACCAGCAGGTGAGAGGCATCAGGTCTCCAACCCACCTTATCCTGGCAGGAGCACAAAAAGAGACTCTATGGATCTACATGCTCTACATGGGCCCATTGGGGATAGTTCAGTCTATGTCACAGACCCCACCAACTGGGTTGAAAATATTTTTTTGTTTTATGCAATATACACACCTACAGTATCTAGTATACAGTATATATGCACTTTTCATGCATGCAAAAACACAAAGAGAATAATGCTTGATGCTGCCTTAATATCTGCTGCTGAATTTACAATTATATATTGTGCCTAATCATTAGTTTTTGTCATTTTGTTGCCATGAAAACATCTTGCAAAAGTGACAAACTGGCTTTTCTTCATGTTGCCCACAAGGTAAGTTAACAATAAAACAGTACAATAACAATATTTGCCCATGTCTGACTTGTCTATGTTGTACAAACACAATGGTTTCATTTTGGGCTTCATCACTGTGTTGATTTTATGACTGCTTGACCAAACAATATGTGACCATCACACATTCTCAGTTTGCGTAACCCACCCATTTACACATTGTGGATAAGTAAGCACCATATGCTCTCTAAGTGAAGAGATTCGAGATCAGTCTAACACTCTGATGTTGCAACTGTGGTTACACAATGAATCTTGCATGATAACTATAAAACAGGACTTTTAGTTGTTGCCCAATCAGGACATGCATCTACAGGACAGATCTGGGTACATTCATAGGCAGTGGGACAGGGCTGTGTGTGTGTGTGTGTGTGTGTGTGTGTGTGTGTGTGTGTGTGTGTGTGTGTGTGTGTGTGTGTGTGTGTGTGTGTGTGTGTGTGTGTGTGTCTTAACTTGCCTGTGCATGAATATGTGTAGTTCTCAAGGGATGAGTGGACCAGGAGAAATCAGAGTGCAGAGGAGTATGGTATTACCTTGCAGACCACAGCCTGCATGATTGCATCGAAGCCACCTTCGGGTGAGTCTCTGTTGCGAGACACTTCCTGTTTCCCCACCTCCTCTGTGAAGCGCCCCACCTGCTCCGTCAGAGACAACACATGCTTATAGCCGAACTGGCGCAAACATGTCTTCCCAATCCTTCAAGTCCCAACAAGACCGGAGAGAATGAGAGAGAGAGAGAGAGAGAGAGAGAGAGAGTTAATAATTGAATGTAGCAAAACAGCAGTCAGTTGACATACCTCTTCTTCTGGGCTTATGTTTAGCTTGAGGCTACAGCTTGGCTTAATATACAGCAGCAGCATACCAAACTATATCAAATGCCTAGTGTGTCCTATTGATAGCTCAACTGAAGGATGGAATCTGTCTTCCAGTGTAGATCTGGGTGTGGTTGGAAGGTTACCAGGGACAAGCTTACCCATAGCAGGGGTTTTCGATGGCCTCATCTGGAAAGATATACATGTAGGGCGAGAGAGGCTTGTCTACAAAAGCACCAAAGCCCATTTGAAGTTTGCTGGTGAGTTTGCCTACAGCTGCCGCCAGGTCATTGCCAAGGGTTCTGAGTCGAATCAGGTCGTCCCTCATCGAGTACGAGAGATCCATCAGGTAGTAGAGATCAACTGGATAGTCAGCGACCTGTCGGACTGAAACCGTGAATCGCTTGGCATCATCTGAAAAAAGAGTGGAAGAGAGAGGGAGAGAGAAAGTGAGAGAAGAAGAAAGAAGAAGAGAGAAATACAGTACTTGTAGCATTCTCTAGACGTGTCATCACTTCCTTTTATATGACGGAGGATCGTGATTGGCACAGGACGAGTTCTAAGACAGCTACAAATATTCTTAACAGTAACAGGAAATGAATGTTAAAAAGTTTGTTTTTTCTGCACATTCTCATGGGAATGCATACACACTCTTCCCCCCTCCCATTTTGTTTGTCCACTGACTCACTGTTCTCTGGACCTTGGTATTTCAAATACTCTGTATACAGTCATTAACACACCAGTATATTTATACGCGCACACACACACGCACGCACGCATGCACACGCACACACACACACGTGCAGGCATGCACACACGCACACACATACACACAGAGAGATACAAATTAATGAAGGATAAACTGATCCATTTGGCTGGACTGTAGAATGTGGCTCAGTTAGACTCATTAGTTATGCTGCAAGTTTCCTTGATGTAATGGCTTCATTGTCTTAATGAGTAGTAGCTTGCAAGGCCCCTTGAGTCTCTCTATGTCTAGCAACTGTAAAAACTCTCTCTCTCTCTCTCTGCCTTTCTCCATTTCTCTTTGTGATTCTCAGACAACTCATTTATCTCCCCCCAATCTCTCTGCCCCCTTGGCTCCTGGTGGCACTAGTGGCCTGGGCGTATACCGGGTCGCAGAGTCAGATGGATTTTCTGTGGCTGGATCTGAGTGACGTCCTGGTTGGCCCCTGACGCCTTGCTGCTGAGTGGGCGGCTCTCCTGGATGGTCATGCTGCTCGTGGGAAATTCTATAGAGGCCACCCCACAGCCAGCATCCACAAGGTTCTTCTTCAGGTTACAGCGGGAACCGCTAAAATTCTGACCCCAACACACACACACACACACACACACACACACACACACACACACACACACACACACATTCCATTGAGGAGAAGCTCGGCTGGTATGTCATCATTGTGATACAGTACTTATATTTAAACCAGTGATATGACAATGAAACACACAAGTTGGTCATGTATTTTCAAGGTGAAAAAAATACTTGAAATTGTTGACATGTTGGCACTCACCTCTTGAGCACACCAAGCACAGGTGGGATGAATGGAGAGACATTCTCTACAAGTGCTCACACTTCTAGAAGTGCAGATATTTGCCGCTAAAGATGCATGTTTAACAGAGAAAGAAAATTCAAATTAAAGAATGTAGGCCCTATTCAATATCTGCAACAAAAGCTATTTTCCACTTTGTCAGTGTAGTTGATTTTTCCTGACTGATTTAATTCTGCATGTGGAGTAAAATGTAACCTTTGGAGTTAAATAGAGTTGCAGTTTGTTTGAAAACTTATAATCGGACTGTGTCAAACTCAAATATAGGCTATGTGCGTAAAATCAAATGGTGCGTCCGAATACTGAGAAGAAATTCGTTAGTTTTTGCAGTGAAACACGTTCACTCCCGTCCGTCTGTTTTGTATACCTTTACAGGTGTAGTGATAGCTTTCCGTTCAGAAAACTATCCACCACAACTTCGAGAAACCTGTTCACAAATCAACCTACATAGGCCTGTCTTACCAATTTAAGACACTCTTTACCGTATGGGTAGGCTAGACCATGTTCACACAAAATATCAACAGCCATACTGAAAACAGTTTATCAATTTTGTACACATACCACATGAAAATGAAACTTTAACGCCACAACTTACCCAAAACACTTGTGGGAAGTAGTATAACCGCAAATAATTTCAAATAACGCGCTATTAATCTTCCCATTTTGAGATAATAGAGTTTAGACGCTTGGGCGTGATGGGAGTGCCGAAGAGACTCCAAAGTAGGCTACCTCACACCTCTAAGTACGATCGCCAAAGCACTGAACAGGGTGCCTTAACAGTTTCCTCATACTTAGGGCAAGTCACCACAGAAGACGTCTCGCAAACTAAACGCACTGGGTGTGGAGGGATTTTATTTTGTCGAAATATACACTAGCCTAATATGGAAGACGAAAGTGTCGTTTGAAATTGCATGTATGTACAGGAACTGACCACATATTTCTTAAGTCGCCTAGATGCAGAAATAAAATTCTGCACTATATCCCTCGGGGCTATTAAGCATCCAAGGGCGAGAAAGACGTCTCAGCGCATTTACCGCTCACTAAAGCAACATTCACATTACGACATATGACCAGAGAGGGCGTATTGTCGGGGATTATAACAGGAAACAGTGAATATTTCATTGATGCCTTCACTAGATAGACAAATTATTGTAGATAGCATAATATTGTCAACCTAGATTGTTTAATAGCTTTGATATGTGGGCCTAAAACAAATTACAGTCTTTGCCAATCTGATGAGCCTAACATTAGACCTGACATTAGACCTCAGAAAGTCAGCAGCTTCTGCTCTGTAGTATACTGCTATACTGCTCAGATGTAATAGCCAGTTGGTACAGAGCAGTCACTGGTCTTAAACATCCCCCTAGTGGTGACCCTCAATACAATTTCTGAGAATTAACACAAATTATGTAAATAGAATTGGTTTTGCATCTCTAGAATATGTTTACATTTTTAAAAAGTATGGTAAAAACCTAGATTCTTCCTCTCTGACTGAATTATGCTGCTCTTTGGTTCCTTTGTCATTTCTTTCCTCGTTTTCGTTTCATCTCTTGCACCTGCTTCTCTCAGAACTGCCTCAGGACACAGAGCAAATAGCCATGAAAAAAAATTGGGAAATCATGAGAATGAGAAACGCTGTAAAGTGGGGGATAAAGTGAGATTAGATCAATTTCGCCAACCCTGCAGACATGGCTGAAGCCAGACAATGGACAGCTATTAAGCTCTTGAACATTCTCCTGCTCTCTCTCTCTTTCTCTCTCTCTTCTGTCTCTCCTACCCCAACCATCCCAAACTGTCAAACCTGTTGCTAAGATACTGGCCCCTGTGTGGTGAAATGGTGAGTATGAGAATTCATGTGAGAGCACCGATATTGAGGGATCATACTCTCATTTATCAAGACTTTGTGTGTGTGTGTGTGTGTGTGTGTGTGTGTGTGTGTGTGTCTGTGGTGTGTGTGTGTCTGTGTGTGTGTGTGTGTGTGTGTGTGTGTGTGTGTGTGTGTGTGTGTGTGTGTGTGTGTGTGTGTGTGCAATGATATCTGTGAGCTCCTTTTCTTCTTATAGCTCAAGTCGTTGCACTGGCACCTTCTACTTCCTACCTAGAGGTATGACAGAACAACACCTATGGAGTTAGAGTAAAAATCAGTAAAGAAAAAGGTATAGAGATAGAAACACAAATGGCTTTGGGCATGTTTTCTTCAAGCTATATTAGTAGCAAGATTATATTATATCCCACACAGTCACTCAAACCAGCACATATTTAAAAATAACATGGCTGAAATCATGGCTGAGTCAAAATATGAATTGTGTGTGTGTGTGTGTGTGTGTGTGTGTGTGTGTGTGTGTGTGTGTGTGTGTGTGCGTGTGTGTACGTGCATGTGTGTGTTTGGGTTCTCCATTGTGAATGAGCCCTGAAAGACAGACTAATTAAAAGCCGTAAAGGGGAGGCAGAAGAAAGCAGACAAGTGAAGTTGGTGCAGATAACGAGGTGGGAGGGGATGGTGGCCGTGGCAGTGGTGTTTGTTAACCTTGTCTTCGGCTGTCAAGACTGGCCGTGGCGTCGTGCCACCACGTGCCCGCCTCGGTGTGGGCAGCAGCAGGCACAGGGGTCAGCCCCTCTCCTCCTCACAGTGAGTGAGTGCACTAATTACAACTGTGTCTCGTTACTTTTTCACCAATTAGTTTTTCAAACCTGGTTCAGATCTCCACCTCTCTCTGGCTGTTGAGAAAAGACAAGTAGTCAGAGAGACAGAAAGAGAGAGAGAGAGAGAAAGAGAGAAAGAGAGAGAGAGAGAGAGAGAGAGAGAGCAGTGCGAGACAGAAGTCGCATCCAAATTGTACGCACACACACGCACACGACCATGCACACACACACACACACACACACACACACACACACACACACACACACACACACACACACACACACACACACACACACTCACACATATAATTATGAGGTTTGCTACTATTCATTAAGACAAAGTAATTATGAAAGTCGGGGATGACCAATGAATCTATTCCTGAATAGTGTTCACGCTGTGTGGGAAGTTTTGTGTAAGCTGTGTGCAGACATCTTATAAACAGTCATCTTTCATTTTCCCTAAAGTGGGAACAGTAAGCATGATATTACTCTGTAATGCCATCTCGTAAATACAAATTGGCCCTAACATCAAAACTTCCTTTTGTTTTGTTTTGTAAAAGTACAGTAGAGCCAAACTGACACCCCTTCCCTATGTGTCCTGCAGCAATGTGTTGATACACATAATGTGCTCTCTTGACAACACACATAATGTGCTCTCTTGACAACACACATAATGTGCTCTCTTGACAACACATATAATGAGCCTACGCCTTGGACAAGTTCCAACACTGTGGAAGACATCATGTCTCACCCCTGTCCCTAAGAAGCCACACCCTAGTGAGCTTAATGACTACAGACCTGTCGCTCTTACATCACATGTGATGAAGACAATGGAGCGATTGGTCTTAGGTATGCTCAGACCCCAGGTACGCCATGCACTAGACCCGTTACAGTTTGCTTACCAGGAGAAAGTGGGCGTGGACGATGCCATCACTTATCTTCTACACAGGACACATTCCCACCTGGACAAGGGGAAAAGTGCTGTGAGAATCATGTTCTTCGATTTCTCAAGTGCTTTTAACACCATCCAGCCCCTCAGATTGGGAGACAAGCTCTTGCAGATGGGTGTGGACGCTCACCTGGTAACCTGGATTACAGATTACCTGACCGAGCGACCACAGTTCGTCAGACTGAAGAACTGCCTCTCTGACACTGTGATCTGCAGCACCGGAGCGCCACAGGGAACTGTGCTCTCTCCAGTCCTGTTCACATTGTACACATCTGACTTCTGCTACAACACCGAGTCATGCCACATGCAGAAGTTTTCTGATGATACTGCAATTGTGGGGTGTATCAGGAACGGGCAGGAGGAGGAGTACAGGAGCCTGGTGGAGGACTTTTTGCAATGGTGCAAACTCAATCATCTTCAACTTAACACTTCAAAGACCAAGGAGATGGTGGTGGATTTCCGCAGGTCTAAGCCCACTCTGCTACCAGTCCACATTGATGGGGTCAATGTGGAGGTGGTTAGCACCTACAAGTATCTGGGTCTCCACCTGGACAATAAACTGGACTGGACAGCCAACACTGACGCACTCTACAAGAAAGGGCAGAGCAGGCTGTACTTCCTGAGGAGGCTGCGGTCCTTCAATGTGTGCAGTAAGCTCCTCAGGATGTTCTACCAGTCTGTTGTCGCCAGCGTCCTCTTCTATGCAGTAGTATGCTGGGGAGGAAGCACAAGGAAGAAGGATGTGGGGCAAATTGACAGGCTGGTAAGGAAAGCTGGCTCTGTAGTTGGAGCTGAACTGGAGTGCATCACTTCACTATCTGACAAAAGGACCCTGAACAAACTGATCAACATCTTGGACAATGAATGTCACCCACTCCACAGCACTATTGTTAAGCAGAAGAGCCTGATCAGCTGGAGACTTCGCTCACTGCCTTGCACAACTGACAGACTGAGAAAGTCATTTGTCCCCAGGGCCATTGAACTGTTCAATGCCTCACTTAAGGGAAGAGGAGAGAGACCTCTCTGCATAGTCTGTCTGCCTCTTCACCCCCTCCATGTTTGGTACTGTCTGTCCACTAGCCACTTGTACCACTGTCTTTATGCCTCACTGTTTGCGTGCTATATTAGCACATCAGCACATATGCATAACCCCCCCCCCCCCCCCCATGCCACAGCCGAACTGTGGCCACACTTATACATTTTCTTAAATAGCTAAATATATAGATATATAGACTTTACTTTACTTTATTACTGCATTGTTGCACTGTTGACTTACTCATTTGCACTATCACCATGACCACTATCACCATTGCACTACCACCATGACACTCATTCACACAGAGCACCTTAGAGCACCTTACCATACCTTACTATGCACAGAGAATCACAGGCTCAGTCCCTGCCTCAGTCATTGCAAGCGCCTCTGATTTATTAATCACCACTATGTGGATACTGTTTTTAGAATGGATTTAGATTAAGTGTTAGTATAATTTGTATTTTTGTAATTTGTATTTTAGTGTATTTTTATATATTGTATTAAGTGTTAGTATAATTTGTATTTTAGTATATTTAGCATATTCTTTATCTTCTACTGTCCTTACTGCTTAGTTGTGTTTTTATATTATATACTTTAATTACTCTTTCTGCTGTTAAAGAATGTGTTTGTGTTGTATGTATGCTGCTGCTGAGACCTTGAATTTCCCCTGGGGATCAATAAAGTATCTATCTATCTATCTATCTATCTAATGTGATCTCTTGACAAAAAGTGTATTGGATTAAGATTGTGGACATCGACTTTGAATTTACTAAAATCTGAATGTACATCCATGATTAAACTGTCCTGTGTGTTTTTAAGTGTTAATAGGTCTCTAAGCATGTGTGTGTGTGTGTGTGTGTGTGTGTATGTGTGTGTTTGTGTGTGTGTGTGTGTGTGTGTGTGTGTGTGTGCATGCGTATGTGAGTGTGCACTGGGCTTAGACGGTAGTAAGCACTGCTAGCCTGTTGCTAGGGGACATCTTCACTTAGTTTGCGTTGCTAGGTTGCCAACTCCCCAACGCTAAGTGGAACTGTTCCTCATCCAGGCTCTCTTATTTCTTTTCCACCTTTCTCCATCTTCCTCACCAAAATAACTTATCCATCTGTCACCACCAATGCCAAGGCCAAAAAAACTGTTGCCAAGAAACAACTCTGGGACTGGTATAGATGGAATATAAAGTAAACATATTTAGGCGCTCTCAGACTTGCAGCTAAATACAGATACAGTTCTATAATAAATGTGGCCCTATTCTTTTGTGCAGATGAAATGCCATGCAATTGGTCTCCATATTCAGAGGGACTCCCTGTGAAACAGCAACAGAGACGTTAAGTGATTTAGATGAGATTTACTACCAAAATACAAATTAATTTCACAGAAAACTGCTTTTTCTACTCTCGGCTGGAAGTCTGTATCATTATGTGGATTTAGTGTTTACAGTTCTAGGTGATTGCTGTTATAGTTTTGGATTGGTTGACAGCCCATCAAAATGCGGGTGCCTCTGTTTATGCCTAAACAGATTAAGTGCTTACAAGATCATTACTATTAATGGAGAGCACTGACACAATATTGAATCAAAACTTGTAATGTAATTTGCATTCATTATATAGCCTCTTAACATGTCTCTAAATCCTCTCAACTCATGGTGAACAGCAGCTCAGACATCTGCCGTATCTATTTTAGACTAAAAGGAAGACAAATTCATAGCATCATTGCAGGCTTTGATGCTCTGCAATGTCTTGGAATAAGAATTTCATTTAAACTAAATTAATTTGAAACCCTTAAGAGGATTACCTAGTCCTCTGAAACACTGTTGTCATGGCAATGAATGAACTTACATTGTTTCATTAGCTAAGACTATTTACACATGCATTATAACATATTATGAGGCATGACTTCAGAGGGTGTCAATTCCATTACAAGCACACTTAGTTGTTTGTTCTGAAAATTAGAAACACAATATATTTTCTTCATCCCCTCAGAGTTGAAAGGGCCAAACCATCCGGGATCTGAATTAATTTTGTCCAGTCATACAATAGGCAATCCAGGAGCAGGTGTATTTGGCCACAACGTTCCATGATATTTTGGAAAGTGCATAGTTATGATGGATATGTTGCAGTGTATAGGCTACTGTTAGCACACATCTTTCTCATTAAAAAGGGGTAACATTCTAGCCTAGAAATCTAGACGCACCCTAGCGGCAGCAAATTACATTTGCTTCCAGGGCTAGTAACATTCTAAACACACAATGAAATGTCTAAAATGGAAACATTTGTTTTAAGTGATGACATGTTTGTGAAGCAGGTGCAAATATGCAATCTCTCTCTAACGCATACACACACACACAGACACATACACACAGACACACATACACATGCGCGCGCGCCATTCTTCCAAAACACAATTAATTTGTTGCAAACTTCTGCTTTGATATATTGGGAACCTTCGATGTGCAGGACTTTCAGAGGAAAAAAAAAAACTTGGCGTCATTTTAGTTAATGAACGTCAGCAACACACGCGGTCGCAGGTGCAGAGGGGCGGGGAAAACGTACCAACCCTCTCCCTACACCACCAGAGACGCGCAGAGATACATGAGGCGGGAGATTCAGCATCAGGTTGTTGTCGATGTTTTGAATGAGGAAGCGATGTCATACCTGAGTTGCAGGTGTCTTGCGGAGTCCTGAATATGGTTTGCCAAGGGGTCTACCTGAAACAGAAATAGTCACATACTTGGAGAAACTATTCAGAAACTGTTTTGGTCAGTTTTATGTTTTATCTGGCAATAATTGCAGGATAATACAATAGTGAGATTCCGCTCTGAGAATCCCCGCGTTCTGTGAAACCTGCGCGGGTTTTTTGGAGACATGAACGGCACTCTTTTCAACCGCACCAATCTCCTCACACAAGCACACGGAGCCCTTATCAATGGAAGCAACGAGCTCACGGACACACTCGTGAGATGCTGCACGGGAAATGACAGCGATATTGTGGCCGCGAGCGACGGTGTTGGAAGTGGATCCCTCGCGCTCACACCTGATGAACGGAAGTTATTTGTGACGCGCGTGGTGCAGATAGCTGTGCTGTGCGTTCTCTCGCTCACTGTAATATTTGGGATATTCTTTTTAGGCTGCAACCTGATGATCAAGTCAGAAAGTATGATAAACTTCCTCGTGAAGGATCGAAGACCCTCTAAAGACGTCGAGGCGGTAATGATTGGACTAAGTTAGCAGCAGCCTGATTTAAAAGATAACCAGGAGTCTATGCATTATGCCTGAGTGAGCGCGGATAATTGATTTTTATGGGACTGAAGATAACCATGCAAAGATTTTTCTACGCTATTATCTTTCATGTATTAAGAATGAAGGCAGGAGTTTCAGACATGGGGGGACTTTTGAAACAGTTTGAAAAATAATGATTCGATGAAATTGTGTAATAATGTTAATTAGGCTATATTGTCTGACATGAGTTGTTTACTATATTTTGTTTTCGTAACAAAAAATGTTTACATGTTTATTACCTCAACGTGATGAAAATTGATTGCCAAAAACTTAATTATTGTCATGGCAAAATGACCAGTTGCTTCCATTTTACGCATGTGGTTGTTTTGTTCACAGAAAGGCATATTTGTGATCTGTGTCTTCTAGAGCTGCAGAAGTATCCACGTTCAGTTTTGTTTAGCACGCGAGGGTTGAAAACATCTAAGATTTGTTGCACGTTTATTCCAATATCCCACTGCCATTACCGGGTGTTTTCATGTCCCTCAGCACGCGCGATGCCGGGTTGTCTTCGGTGGATGTGTGGCCACGTTAGAAGCACTTTTTAAGATTTAGCTGGATGCTGCATGAGTCTTGTATATCATGAATATGGGCCTACTTGTGCAGCATGCTGTTGTAATAAATATGCAACATTAAACTTTCACAGGTTTCAGTTTACTGATTTATTAAAATATTTAGATGCATGTTTGTTTTGTATCAAATTTAGTGCATAACACTTGAAAATATAAAAAATATTAAACGTACCACAATTATTATTATTATTATTATTATTATTATTTAGCTTTTATCTGGTTCAATTGCTGAAAATACAATTTCACAATAAACCTGCTGTGCTATAAGTCAATTTTAAGGGATTGTCATGTTTCTCTTAAACATAAATGTTGCTCACACATAATAGACAGGCTGCCTTGAATATAACTATATTGTGTGTGTGTGTGTGTGTGTGTGTGTGTGTGTGTGTGTGCATGCGTGTGCATGTGCATGTGTGTGTGTACGTATGTTTCTGTGTGTGTGTGTGTGTATGTGTGTATGAAGTCAGAAAGTTCTGGCCTGTTGTAGTTGCAGCCACTGACAAAGCTATTGAGAGACTACAATGTTAATATGTTTTTCCTCCTCAAGTTTCCCAACAGTTATCCTGCTTTTTACATTTAATAGATATATATTTCAGCACTGTGCCCAAGTACAAACCACCATCAGTATTATGCTCAAAGTTTTCATATATTTACTGGGGTTGCTATGCACATCACTGATTTGTTTGTCTTATATATTTTAATCCTACGCAGTGAGATAAATATGGGTGTTCTATAAGTCACAGTTAATGATATGCAGTCAGTCTCATAGTGTCACTTAATGTGATGTGTCTCATTACAATGATGTATCATATTCCAAATGCTTCAGATCAAGACTGTTGAATTGATTTGAATTGTGATTGTTTCTGTATGCTCCCAAGACACTGAGCGTGTTGACCCACTTCTTTGAAGTACGGAGCCACCATAGGGTGTTTGTCAAATTAAGTCTCTGCTGTGATCAAGTTTGAGGAACTTCTCACAATTCTTATGGCCCTATTGCAACTGTCAGCCATCCACAGCTTTCTTCAGTCAGTGAAAAGAAGAACCATAAATATTGCAGTAGGGCAGTTCCATCTAGCGAACACCAAAGTCAGTGCTGTATAAAATGATTTTAAAAAACATTGTAAAAGAAACCAGCAAATGTCTTCCAAAAATGTGTGCCATCTCTGAACTGATTTTGGACCCTTCAGTCCAGTTACAAAATCAGTTGGTAAACAGTACGATATAAAACAAATACTGACTATAGACAATTTAAACTTCAAGGTTTGGGTAAATAATTGAGGGACACATTTATGGAGTAAATAATTTGACTGTTTATGACTTAATATTCAATACACTGTGCCATAAATTCAGTATAAAATGTTACTTTAATACTAAATACCTCTTCTACATGACCCCCCCCACCCCCCTCTTTCTAATACTAAATACCTTCCTCTTCTGAGAAAAATAGATTACTATATGGATTTATGGATTAACAATTTTGAGCAGAGATCCCTCAGCAAATCCAACGACAGAAGGAAAGAACTAAAACTAGAATACATTCTAGAACACATTATGCTAAAATAACTATTTTCACCCAAAAGAGCACACTGATTACCCCAATAACTCCAATGATCTAGTATTCAAAGATGCTTGTGTAATTTGCATAAGGGTTTGGTATCCATTAGTGATGTGTGTGTTGGGGAGTGTCGGTTACCCTTTGTGAGAATGCAAAAAGAAATCACTTTGGAACCACAGCAAACTCATCTTTCATAAAAGAAGAAAGTGAAAGTTATTCAGAAAAAATACATGATCGTCCTCTGGCACCAAACAGTCTTGTTTACCCCCATGATTAGATTACTGCTCACGTCAGCTTAAGAATCGGCACCGGAAACTTGGTGAATGAATATTTTTTAAGGTTATCTATAGTCCCTGTTTCTTTAGTATTTAAAGTCCTCTAATGCTACTTTGAGTATCTACCCATGAATATAAAAACTAATAAGAGGCAACGCAGAAAACCTCCACCAAGCTTACATGCAGGCTATACACAGACCACATCCAGCCAGGTCCTTCACGGCATCAGCAACTTCCACTGTACTCCATCTGTCCTCTATTTAAATGGGAATAACACTACTCTCGTCCCCATCAAGTAGCTTCTCAATTATTGATGTATTGAACATTGGTATGATCAGATGATTTTCAAATGTAAAGGATCTTTTAAGGAGAGGTTTCACTCCACTAATTCCTAGGGATTTCCTCACACTGTAATTTGCCACAGCTAATTAAAATCACTGTGCAATACCAATACCTTTGACTAAATGAGATGTGAAATGCTAATCAGGTTTCACAGATCGACAGGTGCAGTGAAACATAGACAAGGTAATAGCGAGGTTGAGTGGCAGTGGTACCTGAGGGGCAGGAAACTAGATATCGATTATCTGTGGGTCATTTTCTGTCTACTCTACACTCTGTAGGCCATATGCTTCAAATCACCAATCAACACATTTAGCAGAATCAGAATCATGTACGAGTGTGAAGTCGTGAATCAGTGTCTTACAGTTTTTTTCCATTGGTTTGGCTCTTGAAACAGAAATTACATTCTCAAAATAACATGGACAAACCTCCAAACTACTTGCCAATTGTTCACAACAGAATTGAATTTCTCATTCATTTCATCAAATTGCAAATGTCTTAGTACATGTCTCAATGTCTCAGTATATCTTTGCAAATGATTACAGTTTTTCTCGATCGTTTTGATACCTGTGTCAACTCTGACATCACGTTCTCAAAACAGTTAACACCCGTGTCTGAACAAAAGCACTCTGGACAAAATGACACATTTTGCTTGCAAAAGGCTGTTACTCTCTCAAAATACTTAAAACATGCAGCAAAAGCAAATCTTGCCTTGTTGCCAATTCAAAAACACTCTTTAATCAATCATTACACACTGGACAACAAAATGCAAAATCTAGTTCTCAAAATGAGCATTTTTTCTATGTCTGTTCCATTACTTTGTCATTTTTCTGGTATCAGAAAAAAACTGTAAAAAGACAAAATGTACTGAATAAAATGTACCTCCCAAGATGTAACTGTCATTGACATGTAAGACATACAGCAATACCTAGCTAGATACAGTAAATTTAATTGAACTACAACTTTTCATTTTTCATCGAAATAGACCTTTTGTCCTGTTTCTCCAACAAATAGGCAATACAGTACTTTGTCTAAATGTGCATTAGATCCATACTTGCAAATAGCAACACAGAATAGACATCTCTTACAGTTTTTTTCAAATGCTTACACACTAAATCTTTGCTTGTCACACAATTTTCTAATCATGTCTTCCAAACATCATAACCCCACACCAAATCTGCAAAACCATACACTAATTCTCAGTGTTTGACTCAGTTTTCAATTGACTAAAACACATTTTGCAAAACACCACACACAATGTTCTACTTAACACACAAAAATAGAACAGGAAGTAACTTGATTTCATTTTTCAAACACAACTCATCAAAATGCCACACTAAATCACCAGTGCTTCACTCTCTCTCTTCACATGTGTAAACACTCATTACTTTACGGAACACCATCCAGTCATTGCCTTAGTATAGGCCTATAAATAGATACTTTATATGTAGGTATGGACCCTTTCAATCTGTCCCTAGAGGATTTCAGAACCAGTGCAGATACTTTGAAAGGAATGTTCTACAAAAAGTCGACTTTATGTACAGTAAAACTTTTTACTATATTTTTGTGTCTTTTTTGTGTTTTTGTGTATTTTTTCTTTAGACCTATGAATACATACACAACCCTCCCCCCCACACACACACACATACAGACAAACACACACACACACACACACACACACACACACACACACACACATAAACACACACACACTTTTCTTTGGAAAAAGCAAAGTAATTTGATAGTAGTCAGTCATTTCCATAGGCAAAATCAGCTTTTTCAGAACTCCATGTACATCTGGTGGTCATTGCCTCATGGTGGTCTATTTTGCTTTACTTTGTTCTTGTTGGCTGTAAAATACTGTATTCACAACAGCAAATTATTTGGGAAAAATCACTATTTTTTGGTTTCAATATTGATTGCTTTTTTTTCAACTTCTCTCTGTAGATAGCGTAACTTTCATTCTTGTATGGAAATACATAAAGCCTATGAAAGACAGAAGAGTGTTAGGTTTTGAGCAATAGTGTGTACATGATGTATCCAAAATGTCATAATAGGACAAAAGTGTTTGTAATGTGAGGCGAATGTTTGATTTAAAGATGTGTTTATGACATTTTGAATGTTGTGTGTCATTTTACTGGAGAT